>NC_044983.1:67882399-68182399 GCF_008728515.1 Papio anubis
ACACTGACTAAGGACCTTGGTTCTGATGTCAGCCCCAGCACCTGCATCCCACCTGCTTCCCATCTGCTTTTCATCTCTATAATCCTCATCACCTTGTCAGGAGCTGCTCATTCTGGCCAGAAGGAGGCCTAATACAAGCTGCTTGTGTGCACATCGGTGACACGTGCCAGCAGTGAGAGGCTCAGTCCCTCCATCCCAGATGTCTGAGAGACTGCTTTCGAATAACTGCTTCCCATGCACTGAACCACCTAGGAGAGTTTCATGTAACCACATACAATAGGGAGTTGTTCTTCTCCGGACGGCCTCTCCTAGGGTGGACAATAGTCCATCTTCTTCTCTCATGGTGGGCTTGTTCCTCCCTGTCCTCGCCCCATACCACCCTCACCCTTTTGAAGCAGAGACTATGTGTAAATTCTGTAAATTATGCTTAAAATCAGTCATTCTCAAGGTGAAAGCAGATTTCTCTTGAGGATATGGCTATTTAGATCGTGTTACTGGCTTTGTCTCATAAAGAGAAACAGTTAAGGTTGTGCACATATTTGCTTCAGTTCTACTTATTAGGAAGACCATGCCGTCTTACCTGCAGCTCTGCTACCACCTCCTGGCCACCTTTAGAATAACTGGAGCTGAAAAGCTGCTGTTTTTCTTGGACATCATTACTTTATACTTTGCATTTCTTTCTCATTTTCCTTCCCCTCATATTCTCACCACTACTCTTCTAGACTTTGATTATACTATTTAATTGCTCTTATAGATTCATATGGCAAAGCTGAGAATTTATTTTTATTATAGAGCTGGCCAAGTCAGAAAAACCAACTATACCAGTTATTTGGGATCACACACACATGTGCGCGCACACACACACACACACTCTCTCACAAAAAGACAATTAGCCATTTGCACTTTGCTGCCAGTTAAGGAGGCACTTAGTATCTATAGGCAATGCACCAGCTGGCCCCACCATGCTTGAATCAGCCAGGCCAGCAGCATCCTCCACCTGGCCAGCATCCTCATGTGTATTATTTGTCTATTCTTGTATTGGTATAAAGAAATACCTGAGACTGGGTAGTTTCTAAAGTAAAGAGGTTTAATTGACTCACAGTTCTGCGGGTTGTACAGGAAGCATAGTGGCTTCTGCTTCTAGGAGGCCTCAGGAAACTTACAATCATTGTGGAAGGCAAAGGGGAAGCAAACACATTTTACATAGTGAGAGTAGAAAGGAAGAGAGAGAGGGGAGAGGTGCTACACCAGATCTCATGAGAACCCTATCATGAGAACAGCACTATTGGAATGGTGCTGAAGCATTAGAAGCTGCCTCCATGATCCCATCACCTCCCACAAAGACCTACCTCCAGCACTGGGTCTTTCTTTTCTTTTCTCTTTTCTCTTTCCCCTTCCCCTTCCCCTTCCCCTTCCCTTTCCCCTACCCTTCGAGAAAGATCTCCTGACCTCCTAGGCTTCAAGCAATCCTCCCAACTCAGCCTCCCTGGTAACTGGGAGAACAAGTGAGCACCACGCCTCGGTAATTTTTTTTTTTTTTTTTGTAGAGACGGGGTTTCCTTTCCCTATATTGCTTGCCCAAGCTTGCCTGGAACTACTGAACTCTGGTGATCTGCCTGCCTCTGCCTCCCAAAGGGCTGAAATTACAGGTGTGACCCACCATGCCTGGTCCAGAATTGGATGGGGACACAGATCCAAACCAAAGGCAGTATTAAATACCATAGCAAATACCATACCAGCATTAAATACCATATTTGGTGAATTCCTACTTTCATCTTTTAAATCATTTCCATGATAGATATTAATTTCATTTTAATGTTTTGTGATTATTATTAATGTTTATCAGTAGAAGCTAGCATTACTGCTTTCCAATATAAAGAATGATTTCTTAAAAACCACAAATTTAAGGAGATACTTTTACTTTTTAGCCTACATTTTTTTCTCAGTAAAACAGTATTTTGGGGCCCACTGACCTCTCACTTTATGCCATTGAACTATATAACCACTTTAGATCATTGGTTTGGATTCGAGATGGTAAAAAATATTTTTTTCTAAAAGCAAAGTATGTCTTAGTACATATAAGGTTTATATCATTGGGCAGATTTTGAGAAAGTAAATGCAAAATTAAAACGATTAATTCCATTTTCCTAGTTAACCAGATGATGGCAGCATATCCACATTTTATCAACAGTGAACACAAGGAATGGGGACTTGCCTCTACTTAGTACTGCTAAATACTAATTTCCTGTAATTATCTCCAAATAATTTCAGTTTTCAAAGTATTTTAGTTACAATACTGTAATATTTTATATTATAAACATAGAACTGAGTAAATACTGAGACCACATCTTTAATTTGCCTACAGGTGAGCTGCATTTTGATTCCGTGGCTCCTTTCTTGGGCAATAACAGACCCATCAATTCTTTTCTAGATTAGCAATGTCCAGTAGGACTTTCTATCATATATCTGTGCTGTTCAATATGGTAGCTACTAGGATCATAACCAAATGTGGCTATTGAGCACTTGAAATGTGTTGGTGCTACTAGTACTACTAGTATGTAGTGCCACTGGTGCTACTGAGGAATTCAGTTTTAATTTCATCTGAATTAATTCAAATATATATAGTCATGTATGATAGCAACTATTGTTACTGGAGAACACAGTGCTAGTTGACACAAATGACTTACCCCACAAGTCAGCGTGTTTCTCAGACTGATTAATTGCTACGTTGTGGGTAAAAGCTTGCTCAATACAAGCATATCTAATCAGAGGCTATTAAAATTAAACTTTTATTGGGTGTTCCCAGTCTCATTCTTGACCCAACTCTTGATCAAATTCTCTCCAATCCTACTAGTTCTTTCTAAGGCTCACTTCCTCCGTGCCACCCCTCAACCCATGTCTTCCTGACTCTTTCGTGAGCTGATGGATACTTTTTTGTGTCCTATAAGACCTCGCATTCATGTTCCACCTTTGGACCATGGGCCTCTATATTCCACACATTCTCCTGGGTTATCCCACTCACTTCATGGTTATAATTTCTATCCCTGACCTGCTGACTTCCAAATCTGTAGCAGCAGCCTTGACCTTGGCAATACTTCTTAACGCCAGATCCAAAGTCTTCATGGACATCTTCACCCGGGAAGCTACCACATAAAATATCCATAAGTAAGCTTACATTCCTCTAAGTCTACTTTTCCTGTAAGCTATATTTCCATTACAATCCATCAGTTACCCAAGTCAGATACTGAGTCAACCATCTCAAGTTTTTCTCCTTCACTTTCCCCACACTCTATTAATTTTAGCTCCTGATAATTTCCAATTCCATCTCCCATCTCTCCATCCTTATGGCTATTGCCTTATTCAGTCTTCATCATCTCTCTCCTGCTGCAATGGTTCACTTGATGGTTTCCTTATTTTGTTTTGTCTGCCTCAAATCCTTTCTCCCCATAGCCACATATTTCTAAAGACATCTTTGCCACTGAACACTCTCCCATGGCTCTTGCACTGCCTAAGGATTAAGACCAGAGCTCTTACACTGTTCACCATGACCTGCTCCATGTAACGATCCAGCCTCAACTCCCACCACTCCAGTCTCTCACTCTGCCCTGTCATGCTTTCGATGGCTTGTGACTCCCTGGACACACTGCTGTGTTTCCCATCTCTCTTTTCATACCTCTGAGGTTTTATCCATTCTCCTCCATCCACTAGAAATAGTCTCTGCTCACCCTCCCTTCTTTGCTGGCTAAGAACTATTTATTCAGGCACAATTCAAGCAGCATTTCCTCGGAAACTTCCATTCAATTCGCAGACTAGATAAAATTACCTTACACAGCCTTTTTGCATATCTTTGTCATTGTAATTATAACTGTTGATTTTCTCTCTCAGCTGCTTGAATGCAAGAATTTTCCCTTATTCAATGATTGCAGGCAGTTGATGCTCAAAATTTTTACCGAACTTTTTTTTTTTTTTTTTAGACGGGGTTTCATTTTTTCGCCCGGGCTTGTTTTCAGCCGGGGGGTCTTAGCTCACTGCAAGCTCCGCCTATCGGGTTTACGTCATTCTCCTGCCTCAGCCTCCCGAGTAGCTGGGACTACAGGAGCCCGCCACCTCGCCCGGCTAGTTTTTTGTATTTTTTTTAGTAGAGACGGGGTTTCACTGTGTTAGCCAGGATGGTCTCGATCTCCTGGCCTCGTGATCAGCCCGTCTCGGCCTCCCAAAGTGCTGGGATTACAGGCTTGAGCCACCGCGCCCGGCCTTTTACCGAACTTTTGCATGAAATTCACATTGAATTGCAAGAACTGTTTCTCCATTGTAGTAGGTGTATTTAAAAAGTATAGTGAGTGTACATAGAATAAAATTGTGACTAGCTCTGAATATGACTTTCTATATCCAAATTGTCCCAAGCTCTCTACAGTAACTTGCCAATCATAATGAATATTTTTTTTCACAAAATCATCCCAAGTGGCCTGTAGCTCATCTCAAATACCTGCTTTGAAAATGAACATTCAAAGTCAATGCTACCAAATAATGCCAATGAGAAAGCATCAAAAACACACTAAAAAAGATGAATTTTCAGTTTCCTTTTATCAATGTTGTTCAAAGTCTGATTCTGAGGACTTAATCTTGGCCTCCCCTGTGCTTTGTCGGGCTTGTCAATTCTTTAGTAGATGGGTCCTTGTGATCAGGACTAAACCCAGCACATGGATCATTGAGCTACCTCAGTGTCTACAGCCTCTTGGCCTGCCTCATACTGTGTCTGGGTGCTAAACATCCCATCCAAGCCTGAAATCCAGTCTCCACACCCAGATCTCCATCTCTCTGGACCACTTTCACTATGCAAAATTCAACCACTTACAAGAATGAGTTGATTTGGTGAGTGATACGTGGAAGAGCCAATTTCTCTTCTAGATTAAAAGTCAAAACAGTTAAAATTTTGCTCACCCTAAGGCATTACATTTAGATGATCTCCTCCTCCAGTTAGAAGCACGGTGGTTAAAAGGGAAATGTGATTTTCTATCAATTTCATTGAATTGAATTTTCCCTCAGGTGTGGTGCTTTCCAATTTACAAACTCTTAGACCTTCCAGATTGTAGAGTCACACTACACCTGTGAGCTAGTACTTTACTGAATGATGTCACTATGTGACTAGTATTACACCATCACTATTAAGGAATCTTGGGTAAAGATCACTGATATTTTAGGAAATCATCCCCAAATTAGAGACGTACACATATATACAACAAATAGTTATAAATTATTTTGAATCAGTAAATAATTTGTCAAACTTTTTATAATGTGACCAATTTTTATAGTATTCTTGTCTGAGTCCGATTGTGGGGCTATAACAAAATACCTGAGACTGAATAACTTATAAACAATAGAAATTTATTTCTCACAGTTCTCAGGGCTGGGAAATCCGAGATCAAGGCACTGGCAGGTTGATGGTTGATAAAGGTTGCCCTCTCTGCTTCCAAGATTCAGCTTTGTGGCTGCATCCTTCAGAAGGGATGAATACTATATCTTCACATGGCAAAAACTCTTTGATAAGGCATTAATCCATTAGCCCACATGGTCTAACCCCCTCCTGAAGTCTGCACCTCTTTTTTCAGTTGCCTTGGGAATCAAGTTTCAACATGAATTTTGAGTGGGGCACAAACATTTAAACCATAGCAATTGTCTCTGATTTATTTTTTATTTTTTATTTTTTTTAAGGTAGGCTACTTAAAAGTCTGTTTGGTTCCTTAATACTCACATTAAGAAGCTTTTATCAGAGTTCTACAAAACTGTAATGCCACGAAGCAGAATTCTCATGAAGTCATTTCTTTCCCATGTCATATATATTTAAATTGATTACAGATGATGAATATGGAACACTAATTTCTCATTTAAAAACTCAGTAACTGAGAAGAACAAGTTATTTAGCAGAAATATTCAGTGAAGTTGCACTCTTTTGAGAGAGAAAAACTAGCTTTGACTCCATATAGCTTTCTGCTCCACCCATCCGTAGTTGTAAAAGGGAGAAAGGCACAAAGCATAATCAATTATTGTTCCTTGCAGGAAACTAGAAATTCTTTCCACTTGACCCGCTTGACCCACTCATTGAAATTACACCCTTTGTAAAATGTATTTTTTTAATCTTCAGTTTTCTGTGCAGTTTTATAAACCAACCTGTGATACAAATTTTGACTCAAGAAGCTCATATTTCTTTCTTTTTTAAAATTTTGTTAAGATACAAGATCTTACTCTGTCACTTAGGCTGCAGTGAGGTGGCATAATCATAGCTAAATGCAGCCACAAACTTCTGGCTTCAAAAGATCCTCCTGCTTTAGCCTCCCAAGTAGCTGGGACTACAGGTATGTGCCACCATGCCTGGCTAATTTATATTTTTTAATTTTTTTGTAGAGAAATGGTTTCACTATGTTGCCTAGACTGGTTTCAAACTCCTGGCCTCAAGCAATCCTATTGCCTTAGCTTTCCAAAGTACTGGGATTATAGGTGGGAGCCATTGTGCCTGGCCAAAAAGCTCATGTTTCTTAAAATTCTTTGCTTTTAAATGCTGGACACAACTTTACAAAGCATATTTAAATATATCTTAGATAGCATGAATGCACAGGCCCTCCACACCTTAGACAAACAGCTCACATATGTCATGGACAGAGACTATTTAAAATATTTTGTTCTTCTTTGCAAAGGAAAAACCAATGCTGCTGTTCCCTTCCACGTGAAGGGGCTCAGTTGGTGTCATTCCAAGACTGAGCCTCCCTCTGCTCCTTTGCTCAGTTTATCCCCAGGAGGTGGAAGACTCCTCTGACTACTAAGTGTCAACTTTGAGGAGGATACATTTCAGGAAGGATGAATGGAGCTTGCTTGGCTCAGCTCTGCCTTCTTCCTCTTCGAGTAGGGGTGCGAAGCAAGCTCCCATTTCCCTCTGCACTCCCAGGCTCTGGCACTGCCTGTGAGCCTGGCTTTCACAAGCTGTGCATTTGCCCTCTGAACTAAACTTTAGTCTCCAACTAAGCCTTTGTCATAATACATTTTATATCTTACTCAACGTTTCATTTCTCAGCTTATTCAGATCTCCAGCTGAGATAAAAGTGTGTGTTTTTGTTTTAGGACCTGTCACATACCTCAGTACTTAGTGCATGAACAAGGAACACTGACAAATATAAACAGAAGAGGGGAATTTGTGGAAGATAGGCTGTTAGTGGGAGCAAGGTTTTCTGGCTTTAGACATTGAACTTCACTGTATTAACAGTAATTGACCTTCACACTTTCTATGGGATCATAAAAAGGTCAGATGAGTTTTTAAAATTGTGTAGTGGCCTATGGTGATTTCTTAAAATTTAATTTAATTTAAAGTTCTGGGATACATGTGCAGGATGTGCAGGCTTGTTACCCAGGTAAACGTGTGCCATGGTGGTTTGCTGCACCTATCAACCCATTGCCTAGGCATTAAGCCCCACATGCATTAGCTATTTATTCTGATGCTCTCCCTCCCCCTGTCCCCACCCACGACAGACTCCAGTGTGTTGTTCCCCTCCCTGTGTCGATGTGTTATCATTGTTAAGCTCTCACTTGTATGTGAGAACATGCAATGTTTGGTTCTCTGTTCCTACATTAATTTGCTGAGGATAATTCACAATAGCAAATACATGGAATCAACCCAAATGTCTATCAGTTGTAGATTGGATAAAGAAAATGTGATACATATGCAGCATGGAATACTATATAGCCATAAAAAGGAATGAAATCATGTCCTTTACAGGGACTTGGATGGAGCTGGAAGCTACGGTAAAAGTTTTTAATCATACTGGGTAACCTCAACTTATGACAACTTTATGTGCAAGCCATGGCTGTTTGTGTAGACAGGGGAGTGTACTTTGAGGACTCAAGAAAATGATGCTCAGAACTCACTGAACCTACATAAGCTTGGGCCTCAGCAAGGACTGAAAAAGAACTTGGTTCTCCAGTGACCCCAACTGCAAGGTTCTCAGCTTGAGCACAAGCCTCCAGCAGGCACAGGGAGAACCAGGTACAGGCTGACCCTTCAGTTCGCCATGCAGTCATTGCGGTGGGGAAGACACAACCATAGAGGAAAAACAGGCATTCTTCACTTAGGACATAATATGGTGGAGAGAGAACAATTTTTATTGGTTTTACTGTCTTCTTAGCTGGGGGTGGTAAGACAGTTCAGTTCTACACGTGCTACATAATGCTTCCTTTAAGTGATTAACAGCTAGACAGGAAAGACTAGATTTGCTGCCCGAAATTCCATTTGCAAGCAGGACCAAGGAGGAAATTGGAGAGATTATTTTAGAATTCACTTGGTGTGTTCATAGAATCCAGTTTCAAAATGCCAAATCATTTCTAGGTGGGAACACAGTTACTACAGGTGTCTGTAGGTGTGCCTGGAGGGAGAGCACTTGGTAAATATATAGAATTTGAGACAAAAAACAATATTGAGATCCTCATGTTTGAGATATTTTCCTCTCTCATCCCTTTAGGCAGTGTTTCTCAAACATTTAGGGTGCATTTAAATCACCTGGAGAGTTTGTTAAACCCCAGGTGGCCTAACACGGTGAAACCCCGTCTCTACTAAAAATACAAAAAACTAGCCTGGCGTGGTGGCGGGCGCCTGTACTCCCAGCTAGGCGGGAGGCTGAGGCAGGAGAATGGCGTGAACCTAGGAGGCGGAGCTTGCAGTGAGCCAAGATCGCACCAGGGCACTTCAGCCTGGGCGACAAAGCGAGACTCTGTCTCAAAAAAAATTAAAAAACAAACAAACAAACACAAAAACCCAGGTTGCTGGGCCTCAGCTCCAAAGTTTCCAATTCTGTAGGGCTGGGTGAGGTCTGAGAATCAGCATTCCTAAAAAGTCCTCAGTGAAGCTGATAGTTCTTGTTCAGGGACCACACTTTGAGAACCATGGCCCTGGGTGTGCAGGCATCAGAAGCATCAGCAGCAGCTTTAGTTTAAGTGCCTGGCAGGGGTGATTTTCCAGCAGAAATGAATCTCGGTTTGAAGGGAAAAATATTTTCCAGGCAGGGGGTTTATTAGGGCTAAGCAATAGTATGATAAGCCCATTGAAAATCTGAAGACATAATAGATGACAGTTTCTGGACCCACTAAATGACCTCACCATTTCTTTTTTCTTCAATTAAAATAAGAAGTTTATTCCCATTCTTTCCATTTCCTGGAAAATGAAATGAACAGATGGTTGGCATCTTACATGTTGCCCCAGGTGAGAATATATTTTTGTTCACATTTGCTCACTCACCACTTTTTTATAGCTTTTATTTTAGGTTCAGGGGTACATGTGGAGGTTTGTTATACAGGCACATTGCATGTCATAGGCATTTGGTGTACAGACAATTTTGTCACCCAGGTAATCAGCATAGTACCTGATGGGCAGTTTTTGCATCCTTGCCCTCCTCCCACCCGCCACCTTCCAGTAGACCCTGGTGTGTTGTTGCCCTGTTTGTGTCCATGTGTACTTGATATGGTTTAGCTCTGTGTCCCCACTCAAATCTCATGTAAATTGTAATCCCTAATGTTGGAGGAAGGGCCTGGAGGGAAGTGACTGGATCATAGAGGTGGTTTCTAATGGTTTGGCACCATCCCCCAGTGCTGTCTTGTGAGTTCTCATGAGAGTTCTTGTGAGATCTGGTTGTTTGAAAATGTGTAGAACCTCCCCCCACCCTCCTGCCGGCCAGGTAAAGATGTGCTTGCTTCCCCTTTGCCTTTCACCATGATTGTAAATTTCCTGAGGCCTCCCCAGAAGCAGAAGTCTGTACAGCCTGCAGAACTGTGAGCCAATTAAACCTTTTTTATTCATAAATTACCCAGTCTCACGTAGTTTTTTATTACAGTACAAGAATGGACTATTACTTAATGTTTAGCTCCCACTGATAAGTGAGAACATGCAGTATTTGGTTTTCTGTTCCTGTGTTAATGCACTTAAGATAATGGCCTCCAGCTACATCCATGTTCCTGCAAAGGACACAATCTCAGGCTTTTATAGGACTGTGTAGCATTCCATGGTTTATATGTACCAATTTGCTTTATCCAGTCTACTTTTGATGGGCATTTAGGTTGATTCCATATCTTTGCTTTTGTGAATAATGCTGCAGTGAACATATTCATGTGCATATCCAGGTGTCTTTGTGGTGGAACAATTTATATTCCTTTGGGTATATACCCAATAATGGGATTCCTGGGTCTAACCATAATTCTACTTTAAGTTCTTTGAAAAACTGTCAAACTCCTTCCCACAATGGAACTGATTTGCATTCCCATCAGCAGTGTTTAAATGTTCCCTTTTCTCTGCAGCCTCGCCAGCATCTATTACTTTTTGACTTTTTAGTCATAGCTATTCTGACTTGCATGAGATGGTATCTCACTGTGGTTTTGATTTACATTTCTCTACTTACTGGTGAGGTTGAGCATTTTTGTATATACGGTTGCCACGTATATGGGTTTTTTTGAAAAGTGTCTGTTCAGGTTCTTTGTCCACCGTTCAATGGGGTTGTTTGTGTTTTTTTGCTTGTGAATTTAAGTTCCTTACAGATTTTGGATATTAGACCTTTGTCAGATGCAAGTTCGCATATATTTTCTCCCACTCTGTAGGTTGTTTCCTTGTTCTATTGATAGTATATTTTGCTTCATAGGAGCTCTTTAGTTTAATTAGGTCCCATTCATCTGATTTTGGTGTCTTCCTCATGAAATCTTTGACAGGGTCTATATCAAGATGGTATTTCCTAGGTTATCTTCCAATAATTTTATAGTTTTAGATTTGACATTTAAGTATTAAATCCATCTTGACCTGATTTTTGTATATGATGTAAAAAGAGTTTCAATCTTCTGCCTATGGCTAGCTAGTCATCCTAACACCACTTATTGAATAGGGAGTCAGTTCCCCATTACTCTTTTTTGTAGACCTTTTTGAAGATCAGATGTGTGGCCTTATTTATGGGCTCTCTATTCCATTCCATTGGTCTATGTGCCTGTTTTTGTACCAGTACCATTGTTTTGGTTACTGTAGCTTGTGGTATAGTATCACATTATATAATAGATATAACTTTGAAGTTAGGTAATGTGATGCCTTCAGTTTGTTCTTCTGCTTAGGATAGACCTGGCTATTCAGGCTCTCTCTCCCTCTCTTTTTTTCTTTCATGTGAATGTTAAAATAGTTTGTTCTCATTCTATGAAGAATGTCATTGGTAACTTGTTAGGAATAGCATGAGTCTATGAATCTCTTTGGGCAGCATGGCCATTTTCAAAATATTGATTCTTCCTATCCATGAGCATGGAATGGTTTTCCTCATTTGTTTGTGTCACCTCTGACTTCTTTGGGCAGTATTTTATAATTCTCATTGTAGAGATATTTCACCTCCCTGGTTAGCTGTATTCCTAGGTATCTTACTCTTTTTGTGGCTATTGTAAATAGATTGCATTCTTGGTTTGGATGTTGTTGGTTTATAGAAATACTACTGGTATTTGTACATTTATTTTGTACCCTGAAACTTGGCTGAAATTGTTGATCACATTTAGCAGCTTTTGGGCCTAGTCTATAGGATTTTCTAGGTAAAGAAACATACCATCTGCGAAGAGAAATAGTTTGACTTTCTGTCTTCCTACTTGGGTGCCTTTTATTTCTATTTCTTGCCTGATCATTCTAGCTAGGACTTCCAATACTATGGTGAATAAGGGTGGTGAGAGTGGGCCTACTTTTCTTGTTGATGTTCTCAAGGGAAATGCTTCCAGCTTTTGCCCATTCAGGATGATGGTAACTGTGGGTTTGTCATAGATGGCTCTTATTATTTTGATGTATGCTCTTTAATGCCTAGCTTGTTGAGGGTTTTAAGATGAAAGAATGTTGAATTTTATTGAAATTCTTTTCTGTGTCTATTGAGAGAATGATGTGGGGTTTGTTCTTAGTTCTGTTTATGTGGTGAATAATATTTATTGATTTATGTATGTTGAACCAACCTTACATACCAGAGATAAAGTCTAGTTGATCATGGTGAATTAGCTTTTTGATGTGCTGCTGGATTTGGTTTGCTAGTATTTTGTTGAAGATTTTTGCATCTATGTTCATTGAGAATAATGGCCTGAAGTTTTCTTTTGTGTGTGTTTCTCTGCTATGTTTTGGTATCAAGATAATGCTGGCCACACAGAATGAGTTAGGAAAAAGTCCCACCTCTTCAATTGTTTAGATTAGTTTTAGTAGGAAAGATACCAGCTTTTTACACATCTGGCAGAATTCAACTGTGAATCCATCTGTCCTGGGCTTATTCTGATTGGTAGGCTTTTCATTGCTGATCCAATTTCAGAACTCATTATTGGTCTGTTCAGGGATTCAATTTCTTCCTTGTTCAATCTTGGGAGGTTATGTGTTTCTAGAAATTTATCCATTTCTTCTAGGTTTTCCAGTTTGTGAGCGTAGAAGTGTTCATAGTAGTCTCTGAGAGTTTTTTGTGTTTTTGTGGGGTGGTTGGTAATGTCCTCCCTGTAATTACTTATTGTGTTTATTTGGATCTTCCCTCTTTTCTTCTTCATTAGTTTAACAATCTATTGATTATATTTGTTCTCTCAGAAAACAAACTACTGGATCCATTGATTTTTTCTTTGTATGGTTTTCTCCATCTCAATTTCCATTAGTTCAGCTCTGATTTTTGTTATTTCTCTTCTTCTACTAGCTTTAGAATTGGTTTACTCCTCTTTCTCTATTTTCTCTAGGCATGATATTATGTGGTTAATTTGAGATTGTTTTAACTTTTTGATGTGGGTTTTTTAGTAAATACACTTCCCTCTTAACATTACTTTAGCTGTCTCCCAGAGATTCTGGTATTTTTTTTCATTAGTTTCAAAAAATTTCTTGGTTTTTGCCTTAATTTTATTGTTTACCCAAAGTCATTCAGGAGAAGGTTGTTTAATTTCCCTGCAGTTGTTTGATTTTGAGTAATTTTCTTAGTATTGATTTTTGTTTTTATTTTGCTGTAGTCTGAGAGTGTGGTTGGTTTTTTGGGTGTGTTTTTTTAATTTGCTGGGGATTGTTTTATGGCTGATTGTGTTGCTGATTTTAGAGTATGTCTAATGTGCAGATGAAATGAATACATAATCTCTTGTTATTGGGTGGAAAGTTCTGTAAATGTCTGTTAGGTCTATTTGGTCAAGTGTCGAGTCAAGGGCCTGAATATCTTGTTAGTGTTTTGCCTCAAAGATCTGTCTAATAAACACTGTCAGTGGAGTGTTGAAGTATTCCACTATTATTGTGTGGTTATCTATGTCTCTTTATAGATCTGTAAAAACTTGTTTTAGGAATCTGAGTGTTCCTGTGCTGGGTCCATATATATTTAGCATATTAGGTCTTCTTGTTGAATTGAACCCTTTACCATTACATAATGCTCTTCTTTTTCTTTTTTTTTTTTTAATCATTGTTGGTTTAAAGTCTGTTTTGTCTGAAATTAGAAGAGCAACCCTTGCTTTTTTCTGTTTTCTATTTTCTGGGTAGATCTTTCTTCTTTCCTTTACTTTGACCTGGGTGGGTGTCATTGCATGTGAGATGGGTCTCTTGATAGTTGATATGTGCAGATTTGATCCTGTCATCATGTTGTTAACTGGTTTTTATGCAAACTTGATTTGTGGTTGCTTTATAGTGTGAATAGTGTATGTAATTCACTAGGTTTTTGTGGTGGCTTGTAATGATCTTTTCTATATTTAGCACTCCCTTAAGGATTTCTTATAAGGCAGATCTAGTGGTAATGATTTCTCTTTGTATTTGCTTGTCTGAAAAGGATCTTATTTCTTCATTTTTGAGGCTTAATTTGGTTGGAAATGAAATTATTGTTTGGAATTTATTCTCTTTAAAAATGCTGAATATATGATCCCAATCTCTTCTGGCTTGTATAATTTCTGCTAAAAGTCCACTGTTAACCTGATTGGGTTCCTTTTGTAAGTGACCTGACCTTTCTCTCTAGCTGCCTTTTACATTTTTCTTTCCATTTGACCTTGGAGATCTTTGATTACTATGTGTCTTGTATAGACATATACAAGGGGATACTTAGGGGATGACTTGTATAGTATCTTGCAGGGTTCTCTGTATTTCCTGAATTTGAAATAGTGAGATTTTCATGGATGATATCCTCAAATATGTTTTCCAAGTTGCTTGGTTTCTTTTCCTCTCCTTACGGATGCTTATGAGTCATAGATTTGGTCTCTTTACATAATCCCATATGTCTCAGAGACTTTGTTCATTCTTTATTCTTTTTTCTTTATTTTTGTCTGCCTGAATTATTTTGGAGAACCAGTCTTCGAGCTCTGAGATTGTTTCCTCAGCTGGTTAATTCTGCTGCTAATACTTGTGATTGTGTTATGAAATTCTTAAAGTGAGGTTTTCAGCTCTTTCAAATCAGTTTTGTTTTTTCTTAAAAAATGGTCATTTCATCTTTCATTTCCTGTATCATTTTATTGTATTCTTTAGATTTCGTGCATTGGGTTTCAACTTTCTCCTGAATGTCAATAATCTTCATTCTTATCCATATTCTAAATTCTGTTTCTGCCATTTCATCCATTTGAGCCTGGTTAAGAATCGTTGCTAGTAAGGACACTAGTGTGGTCATTGAGGGAAACAAGGCACTCTGGCTTTTTGAGTTGACTGAGTTATTGTGCTGGTTCTTTCTAATCTGTGTCAGCTGATGTTCCTTTAATCTTTGAAATTGCTGTCCTTTGGATGGTTTTCTTTGCTTGCATTTTCGTTGATGCCCTTGGGAGTTTGATTGTAGTATAAGGTGGATTCAGTCAACTGGCCTCATTTCTGGAAGAATTTAGGGGGCCATAGCTCAGCTCAGCACTCCTGGACTGTATACTCTAAGTCTAGGGAGCTGGTAGCAGGCCCTGGCTTTGTTCTCTGGCTCCTTGAGATTAGGAACCTGCTAAGCTGAGGTGCCAAGGTGTTCCTGGTCTGCTGACCAGAACACCCTGATGTGTGGTGCCAGCTAAAGTGCTTCTTCTGGGCAGTGGCAGCAGGACTCATGCTCATTTGTACACATGTCTGCTGTCATGGAAGCACAGCAGGATGCATGGGTGTTGACTGGGACAGGGACCACCGGGAGGGAGGCTGTATCATTACTGTGCACACTTTTTCAAGTGGCTAGGGTTGGGGGGAAACAGCTGGGGCAGAGTTGCCAGTGTCCAAGTTTGTACTTGTGCTGGCAGAAGTGGCTGTGGGGACTGGGCTTTGGAAGACATGAGGCTAGTGGCCTCCATGTGCATGTTCACAGTGCTGGGTGGCAGTGGCAGCATAAGATGGGGATAGGGCCAGCGGCCACCAGTGTCCATTCATACATTCACAGCAGCAGCAGTGGGGTGTGGGAAGCACTTGGGGTTGCTTGCTTCTGTGTGAGTGCTGATGTCAGCAGTGGCAGCACAGCCAGGTGCCTGCTCATCAGGGAGGCAGGGGCAGCAGGATGTACTCACACAGGCAGCAGCTGGGTGGCACAGTACCCATGCACACACACACACCCCAGTGGAGGAGAAAAAGTGAGTTCTGCCTGTGTGCATGCTGGCAAAGCAGTGAGGGTGTGGCCATGGGTTAGTGCATCCTGGCAATGCAGGCATGGAAGAGGCTGCAGTGGGAGAGGGTGTGGGTGGGCTGTTGCATGTCAGTGGAGGCTGCACTGATAGAGCTCTCTGATGATCAGGCTGAGTCTGCTGGTGAAGGAGCTATGATGTCAGCCCCCAGGAAACACCTTGATTGGACATCCCAGGCAGTGCTGCAAGCATGTGCAGCCAGAATGGGGCCCCGTGAGAGGTCAGCAGACAAGGATGCGGTCAGATAGAACTGGCTCCATCTAACCAGCATAAAAAACAGGATTTATACCTCTCTGTGTCTCTTTGATCCCAAGCAGTTGCTTTGCTAAACACATGAATTATCTTTTTTGTCTCTAAAGATTTCCAAGATGACAATATGGCAAACCATTAACATCCAATAAGGTGAGTAGAAACTCTTTAAACCATTGAGGACTTCTCCATAAGTGTATTGCCATCATTGGACTCTCTGTATATTAGTTGTCAACAAGTTTGTCTTTTCAGAATGACCATATTTATTTATGGTAAAAATATTCAATTATCTGCTACATAAATAAACAAAATGCTATAAAAATGATTTTGATACTTAGCATTGCCTATAAATTTAGCTATGAACCCAGTGGGTCTCTATGAGGGAGACACTTGTCATTTCTAGGCATGATATAGATTACTGTTGATTTTGTTTTTGTTGTTTATTCTTAATATTATTTTATTTTATTTTACATTAAGTTCCAGGATACCTGTGCAGATTTGTTACAAAGGTAAAGATGTGCCATGGTGGATTCCTGCACCTATCAACCCACCACCTAAGTATGAAGCCGCACATGAATTTTGTATTTATCATGATGCTCCTCCACCCCCATTCCCCTGACAGGCCCCAGTGTGTGTTGTTCTTCTCCCTGTGTCCATGTGTTCTCATTGTTCAGCTCCAACTTATAAGTGAGAACAGGCAGTTTGGTTTTCTTTTCCTTTGTTAGTTTGCTGGGGATAATCACTTCCAGGTCCATCTATGTCCCTGCAAAGACATCATCTCATTCCTTTTTATGGCTGCATAGTATTTCATGGTGTGTATGTTCCACATTTTCTTTATGCAGCCTACCGTTGATGGACATTTGGGTTGATTCCACATCTTTGCTATTTTAAATAGTGCTACAATGAACATATGTGTGCATGTATCTTCAGAATAGAATGATTTATATTCCTCTGAGTATATACCCAGTAATGGAATTACTGGGTCAAATGGTATTTCTAGTTCTAGATTCTTGAGGAATTGCCACACTGTCTTCCACAATGGTTGAACTAATTTACATTTCCACAAACAGTGTAAAAGTGTTCCTACTTCTCCACAGCCTCATCAGCATCTGTTGTTTCTTGACATTTTAGTAATTGCCATTCTGACTGGTGTGAGATGGTATCTCATTGTGGTTTTGATTTGTATTTCTCTACTGATCAGTGATATTGAGCTTTTTTTCATGTTTGTTGGCTGCATAAATGTCTTCTTTTGAGAAGTGTCTGTTCATGTCCTTTGCCCACTTGTTGATTTTTTTTATTGTAAATTTGTTTAAGTTCCTTGGAAATTCTAGATATCATACCTTTGTCAGATAGATAGATTGCAAAAATTTTCTCCCATTCTGTAGGTTTTCTGTTCACTCTGAGGATAATTTCTTTTGCAGTGTAGGTCCACTTTAGTTTAATTAGTTCCCATTTGTCAATTTTTGCTGTTGTTGCAATCTTTGCTTGTGTCTATCTTCTGAATGGTATTGTCTAGATTTTCTTCTAGGGTTTTTATAGTTTTGGGTTTTACACTTAAGCCTTTAATCCATCTTGAGTTAATTTTTGTATAAGGTGTAAGGAAGGGGTCCAGTTTTAATTTTATGCATAAGACTAGCCAATTATCCGAGCACCATTTATTAAATATGGAATCCTTTCCCCATTGCTTGTTTTTGTCAGGTTTGTCAAAGATCAGATAGTTGTAAATGTGTGCTCTTATTTCTGATGTCTCTATTCTGTTCCACTGGTCTATGTGTCTATTTTGGTACTGGTGCAATGCTGTTTTGGTTACTGTGGCCTTGTAGTATGGTTTGAAGTCAGGCAGCTTGATCCCTCCAGCTTTGCTGTTTTTCTTAGGATTGTCTTGACTATTCAGGCTCTTTTTTGGTTCCATATGAATTTAAAAGTAGTTTTTTTTTTCTAATTCTGTGAAGGATGTCAATGTTAGTTTAATGGGGATAGCATTGAATTTATAAATTACTTTGGGTAGTATGGCCATTTTCACAATATTGATTCTTCCTGTCCCCAAGTATGGAATGTTTTTCCATTTGTTTGTGTCCTCTCTCATTTCCTTGAGAAGTGGTTTGTAGTTTTCCTTGAAGAAGACCTTCACATCTCTTGTTAGCTGTATTTCTAGGTATTTTATTCTCATTATAGCAATTGTGAAAGGTAATTCATTCATGATTTAGCTCTCTGTTTGTCTACTGTTGTTGTGTAGGAATGCTTGTGATTTTTTGCACATTGATTTTGTATCCTGAGACTTTGCTGAAGTTGTTTAAATTGCTGCTGATTTTGTATGACAACCTCTGCATGCTATAACATAGCTATTCATTATCCGAAACTCTATGATACATTTTCTTTAACTCAAAATCTTCAGTCTTGCAGAACATTTAGCATTTTTACTGTATACCCTTTCAAATCTCAAAATGGTAATACATCTTACTAGGTTACCTGGTTTACAAGAGAATGAGACTTTCAGAAAATATAATTTACTATGCAGAAAAAGAAATGAATGTAAGAGTCCTAGGTCAATACTTCTCATGTGTAAGAGGATCAAAGGAAGGAAGAAAAAGAGATAGAAAGTAGATTATTTAAATTGGGACTGATTTCTAAACCATAGCAGATGCTAACCCAAGGGGAAGAGATGACTCACCATATCTATTTAGAAAAAGCCAGTGAACAGACTGTTACCCATCCTCTTATGAGTTTGCTTGCCTGTGAACTGACCTAAGAAATCCACCAAATGTATTAATTGTCTCATTGAAAAAATGGCTTAGTACCAAAAAAGGCAGGAAATCACTATTGATCATCTTTAAACATCCACCAAACTAAGGCCCAGGAAAGAAGACATTTCCAAGGGACTCATATTCTAAGTTAGCAGCTGCTTATTTGCTCATGTAGCTCAGTCTTCTGCAGTGTCATCCTCCGTCAGAGCTGAGAACTTCAGCCGTGTCAATAGGCACACAGAACTTGTCTTTCTATCAGTTTACATCATAACTCCGAGCACACCAAACTTAATTTAATGAGATTCATAAGGTCATGCTGCAGACCATGCTCGCTGTAAAATGACTTTTAGACCCGTTCCTTCCCCAAGTCTTCACTTCCTATGCACACATTCTACATCTTAGCCCACCCCCATTTGCCCAACCTAACTTGCATGCTTTGTTTTCCCTCCTCACAATTCTTAGCCAGTTGTATTGCAAAGCAATTCATCTGTCCCTTGGTACCTCAAAGCTAGGTACCATCACCCACCAATGCATTTAGCATTCTAGTTAGGACATTCATGCCTTTTAGAAAGATTAATGAATTATAAGGTTTTTTAATGCTTCACTTAAATATACTCACATATGCAATGAATTCCTTCATAATGTTTAGCAAGAAACTTAGCCATATTGATAAAATCTGTTTCAGAAAAGGCCAGTTCATGTTTTTAATCCTCCTGGGCAGAAGCTAAAGATTTCACATATGTACATCCAATGACAAAATCTTCAAAAACTAACACCTGTTTATACATTGTGATAGGAAAGTTACAAGGTAGAGGAAGGTGGGATAAAGCTAAACCAAAGCTATATCCTTTCGTGTATCAGGAGGAATAAAAGGAATAGGATAAACAAATAGCCTGGAAATTAATCTGCTTAAAATAAATATAATTTGGTTTACATAAGTATTGTCCATAAGGAAGGTCTATATAATGCATACAAGTTAGAGTGTTAACAAGTTCTTCACCCAGAGAGTTCCCAGAGTTACCAACCCCATGTTATATTTTCTGCTCATTATCATGTCATCTTATGACTTGATAATTTTATAGAGTGCCTCTCAGTTTAGGCTTAGTCTGGTGTTTCCTCCTCATTCAATTTAGGTTATGCATTTTTGAAAGGAGTATTATGACCTGTGACAGTCCCATTACAGAGGAGGTTAACTTTATTCAGTTAAGGTGGTGTCTGCCATGTTTTTCCTGCGTGAAGTCACTATTTTCCCCTTCCTCATTAATAAACCTCTTGTGGGAGATACTTTGAGACTGTGTAATATCCTGTTCTTCATCAGATTCTCACCCTCTAATTTTAGCAGCTTCTGACACCTATTTTACAAGTCAATTATCACTCTGATGATTGAAAAATGGTGATTTTCTAACTCCGTTATCCTTTTACATGTATTACTTGGCAATCTACTGTAAGCCCTTTTCTTCCCTGCTCCTCCCATTTATTTATTTATATCATGTGGGAGAAACTCATGGATTCTTATTTTATTTTAGGATGGATTTGTCGTCCAATACTGCATGGCCAATCATTCTAAAACTTAGTGATTTAAAACAACAGTAATCATTTATTGTCCTGCACCCATTCTGTGGGCCACAAATTCAGTGATTTGTCTGGCTGGACCTGGCGCAGGGCTCCGATAAGGTTGCAGTCCAGAGCCAGCTTGTCTTCTGAAAGTCTGACTGGGAGGAAAGGGTCTGCTCCAGGGTGACCACTCACAAACTGGGCAATTTGGTGTTTGGTGCTGGTGGGAGACCTCTTCCCAGGGCTGTCTTGAGTGTCCTACAGCATGGACTCTGGGTTCCCCCAGAGTGAGCCATCCAATAAACTAAGGTGGGAACTGCATTGCCTTATGACCTAACCCTGGAAATCATGCTCTGCTGCCTCCACTGCATTCCATTGCTAACACAGCCCCCATTCAATGTGGGAGGGAACTGCACAAGGGCGTGAGCCTTAGGAGTTGAGAATCTTTGTGGGCCATCTTAGAGCTTATCAACTAGTGGATCTTTACTCTTTACTATCATTATTCATTTTGAAACTCACTTTTTCCCAGATCTGGCCAGTGAGAGCCCCTTCAACTTAGCTCCTACATCCTTTTGACATTCCCCCATTATTCTTTGAGAACTTCCTTAATTTCAGGTATAATAAGAAATCCCATCTTAATATTCCTTGCTCTAGCTCTAGAACCTGAACACCACCATTGTTGACTGCCCAACTGACCAGTAGAAAGAACTAATGCCAAACCTCTGATATGACACCTGCCTCCTGGAAGCAGGCTGGTTGCAATAGACCCTTCTACCCTACAAGGAACAATGACATGTCCTTACTGAAATAGATACCTTTTCTGGTTATGGGTTTGTCTTTTTGCCCACTATATTTCTTTTAGATTCACTATATGTAGTGCTATATTTACCATCCTGTTTCCATTATAGTGTTGGTTCTAACAAAGAAGCTCATTTTACAAAAAGATAAGAGTGACAATAATACCACGGTCAAAGAATTCATTGATCTTTCAATGTACTTGATAGAGTTGGCTTAGGGAAAACCCAGTTATGGAGCTAATTCTCTGAAAAGTATATGTGCCATCCAAAAGGACATGGTGTATGCAAAAAATCACTGCCACTATTTGATTATCTTTCTCCTATAGCCAGAATATATGAGTCCAGGAATCAAAACATGATAATTGAAATTGTCTAACTATTATATCTAAATTGAATTGTCTAACTATTATACCTAAAAATCATTCACAAAATTTTCATTTCTTATCTTCATGTCTTTGGACTCTTGTATGTTCTCAGAGAACACAATAATTGTTTCCATTTGGAAACTGGGACTACCATTTGGTCATTTTGGTCTCATCGTGCTATAGAGCAAATAGATAAAGAAGGTTTAAGTGCAGGCTATTATAATTGGTTCTGATTAGCAAGAGGAAATTTGGTTGCTACAACACACAGAGGTGGAAAGGGAGGAGTATATCTGGGGCCCAGAGGATTTTGTGAGACACCTCCTGATATTTCTATGTCAATTAATAAAATTAATAGAAAAGAATAACAATTTAATTGAGGCAGACTGACTAGGGACTTTGATCCTCCAAGAATAAAAGTTTAGAGTATTGTGGTAAAATGTCCTAGCTAGCTAAAGTGCTGACTGAGTGAAAAGAGAACACAGAAAGGGTAGTGGGACAGGAAGTTATAGATATCAACTTCAGCCTTATGACATGTTACAGAAACAATTATAGCAGCCATGTATTATTTTATTTCTTGTTTGTCTTGGTAGCCAGCTTCCAAGATAGTCCCAGTGATTCCTGCCACCTAGTATTTCCATTCTCTCTCTCTCCTCCTTCTCCTTTCTCTTTCTCTCTCTCTCTCTCTCTCTCTCTCACCACTTGCTCTGGCAGAAGCCAGATACTAGGTCATGAATAGTCCCAAGGAAAAACCTACATGGCAAGAAACTAAGCACTCCAGACAACAACCATGTGCATGAGCTTAGAAATGAATCCTTCAGCTCCAGTCCAGCCTTCAGATGTGGATTAGTCCATTCTCACACTGCTATAAAGAATTACCTGAGACTGAGTAATTTATGAAGAAAACAGCTTGAGTTGACTCATGATTCTGCAGACTGTACATTCCATGCGTCCTCCTGCATGCCTGGGAGACTTCAGCAAATTTGCAATCATTGTGGAAGGGGAAGAGGAAGGGGAAGGGAAAGGGGAAGAAAGCACATTTTACCATGACGGAGCAGGAGACAGAGAGGGAAAAGGGAAGTGCTACACTCTTTTAAACAATCAGATCTTGTGAGAACTCACTCACTATCATGAGAACAGCAAGGGGAAATTCTGCCCCCATGATCCAAGAACTTCCCACCAGGTACATCTTCCAACATTGGAAATTACAATTCAACATGAAATTTGGGTGTGGGGACATAGGGCCAAACTGTCTCGAGATGACTGCAGCCTTGGCCAACATCTTACTGCAATTTTATGAGAAGCCCTGAGCCAAAACTATCATTAAGCCACTTCTTGATTCTTGATTCTCAGGAACTGGTGAGGCATAATGTTTTTTCATTTTAAGCTCCTACATCTTGGGGTAATTTGTTATACAGGAGTAGGTGAATAATACACTTAATCATATTCACATATATACATGTTAGCTAATCTCCTTTCTTTTCCTTATAATTTTATATTATGAGTGCTGTGGTGGTTTCCTTAATAATTTGGACTCTTGGGTACAGAATAATCAGATGAGATTGTGCCTGAACAAGAGATGAATAATGTGATTGGTGGATCTTTGTATCTCAGCTTGTTTTTAAGAGAGGATAAGACCATCTTCACTTGTACAAGGCTTAATTGCATCATACTAGGTGGAAGCATAAAGAGGGTGTTATTGCTGCCTGGAAGCTTAAATGTGGCTAAAGGCAGTGATATTGACTAGCCAAGTGGTTGGGCTGGGCTGGTTATTTTTCTGTTTGGTCTTAGCTCCCACACATTTCAATTCTTTGATCAATGCTGCTGGGCTTGGGTATTGAAAACTACATTTCCCAGATGCCTTTACCAGCTGGCATCCTATTTGTTCTGCCAATGGGAGGCATTGGGAGGAGACCAGTAAATAAAACCTGCATGGTCCTTGCTCTGACAGTAGTGACAGTTGCCAGCAATGAAGGCAGTGCAAGAAGGGGTAGGCTGCTGTGACTCCAGCAGCCCAGGAAGTGCACCACCTCTCTGGTGACTCTGCTACCTTGGTGACCACACTTTGATTCCAACGTTGTCAGAAAGAATAGCCTCTCAGCATTTCCAGTGCTGACAAGCTGCAGAGCTACCCACAGCACAAAAATCAAGTGCAACACATAGGTTCTAGTTAGGGGTATTAGCAACTTTCTGACCTTTTAGTCTCATTTCTCTCCCTTTTTAAAAAAATCCCTCTAGCATCCCCTACTTCTCCTTTTTGTTCTTCAGCCTTCCTAATCTCTTTATAAGTCATTCACTGTATTATATCTCTTCTAGTTTAAATCCTTCAAGTGGTTTATATTTTCCTAACAGTAATAATACTGACAGATACTCAGGCTTCATGGAGATGCATTTTGGGAAACGACAAGCTTAAATATTCCTCAAAAGTTCCTCTTTATCTCGAAATATTTCAGAAATACATAAAACTATAGTATTTGCCTTCATTTTTCTCTAGAAGCCTATGTATATGATCAAAGTTTTTTAACATCTGGAAACTAGTAGAGTGCTAACACTTCTAGTAAGAACCAATGCAAAGCAATCCATGATCCAGAAACTAGTAATATGAAACATTTAACTCAGTACTTAAATATTCAACTACAAAGTAAAATGTTCTCATGCTGAGATACATTTAGCTTCAATATAATTATTTGCTTGTTTTACTGAAAACTCATGTCCTCGTGGCATGTTGTGTATTAACATAGTGTTTGTAGACACTTTCAAATACTGATTTTTTTTCCTTTTTTTCGATTATATGGTTTTTCGTGTACTTCTAATATATTAAATAAAGGAGGAAGTTGAGAATGAAAACATTGATACAGAGACGCTTGTTAATTGATATTGATAAATGCTAATTGCTCCCTATCTGATCTGGCTTCTGGCAATCTCCAACTCCACCCCTACCACTATCTGTGGTTCTGCAGCCACACTGGCCTTTTTGCTAGTCCTCAAGTGCACTAATCTGTTCCCATCTCAGGAACTGTTCCCTCTCCCTGGAATGCTCCTCCCCGTATCTGTCTGCCTCACTACCTCACATCATTACTGTATTTGCTAAAATATTAACTATAAAGAGAGCCTTTTCCTCTCCCCATATCCTGGCAGTCCAGATTGCCGACCCACATAGTCCCTCTCCACTGGGCCTACTTTGCTTTTCCTCTCAGCACTTTTGTCTCCCTGAAATCGTGTTCTGTAAATATATGCTTATTCTTTTACTCTCTCTTTCACTGAGTGTAAGTGCTGTCAGGCCTAGAAAACTGTCTTTGTTCACCACCTTATATGTTGTGCCTGGAACAGTGGGTGGTTGGCATTTACATAGTCACTGTAAACATTTATTAAATCGATGTTTTGGTTCATATGTTTTCACTATCATGCATGTTTCATATTTTTACCACTGCCAATTTTGGAGATTTAACATGCACTTTCAGCATTATATGTTTTAAGCAATACAGAGTGTGATGATTAATAGTATGTGTCAACTTGACTGGGCCATGGGGTACCTAGGTATTTGACCAAATGTTTTATGAGTGCTTTTGTGAGGATGTATTTGGATGAGTTTAATATTTAAATCAATAGACTGAGTAAAGCAGATGATCCTCCCTGATGTGGGTGGGCTTCATCCAATCAGTTGACAGCCTTAATGGAACAAAAAGACTGATCTTCCCTCTAATAAGAGGGAATTCCTCCTGCCTGACTGCCTCCTAGCTGGAGACACTAGTTTCTTCCAATAAAAACATTGGCTCTTCCTGGATCTTGAGCCTGCCCACTTTTGGCCTGAACTTATACCATCGGCTGTCTTGATTCTCGGTCCTTTGGATTTGAACTAGAATACACCATTAGTATTCCTGGGTCTCCAGGTTGCCAATTGCAGGTCTTAGGATTTGTCAGCCTCCATAATTGCATGATCCAATTCCTTATAAGAAATACCTTGATTGATACATAGATAGATAGATAGATAGATAGATAAATAGATAGATAGATGATAGATAATAGATAGATACATAGATATTAGTTAGGTAGACAGACAGACAGACACATTCTATTGGGTTCTGTTTTTCTGGAAGTCCTAATACACAGATGTTATCTAATTTTTCTATAAATTTCACATACATTAAGCACTTTTTGTGTCAACTATCTCGCAGGTAAGTGCTGTTGGTCAAAATTTTCATGACAATGTTCATGAGTGGTGTGGTTCTAGTTGCCACTACTTTGAGACACATACCTCAAGGATGCTATGAATCTTGGCTCATTACTTTCATTCAAATGTGTGTTTAGCGGTCAACATACTCAAGTTAAACTTAACAGGATTTCAATACAACGTTGCAATAAAAGTACCTTCTATCATGCAGTCACATTTGATAAAGAGATTATGGCTCAATAAGGTGAATGAATACTGCCACCACCTAGAGTGCCCTAAATGATACACAGTGTGTATCGCTGTGTGTAGCACCCCATAATTAAACTGTTTTCTAAAATGAGTTAATTTTGCTTTATTAAGTTCGTTTTAATAAAGAATATATGTGCCTCTCACTTTTGAGTTCCTTAAATCAGGTTCTTTTCCCCCCACTCAGAGGTTTCTACATATTCTATACATTTTAAATTTCAAAGCATTTTAAATGATGTTTATGCTAGAGGAGTTCTGCTTTTATAATATTGAGAAATTGACACGTGAAATACAAGAATCAATTTTGTGGTTTGCACTGTTTTCCTATATGAGTCTAAAATATGTATTTTCTTCTCTATGCTAATTAGATGTTAACTGGAATATAAGAGAATAAATTTACAACTCAAGTCTCCTTCCATTGCCTTATATTTTGTTTGCATAGTTTTGTTGATTTTAAGTCAGAATTTCCAAAAAGGAGAGAGAAGCCCGACAAAGAATCCCTTAGTCATACATCAATTAAAAGTTATTTTTGTTCTGCCTTCATCCTTTTCCCTCGGCAGACATCACTATCTTGCTTATATCTATCCTCTTGAGGTAAGAGAGAGCAGCCTAAGCTCTCTTCGCATCATCAGTGTCTACTTGCACATAGGAGGTACTCAACATGTTTATGATAGTAGTACTTTTTTTTAAGTAATGAAACAATTTACATTTGTCAATGCCCTATAAAAATGAAATCATGCAAATATTGGGATGGATTTGACTTGTATGTCCCAAATTATTCTATTTTGGATAATAGTTCTTGTTTCATACTTGTGGGTTTCAGTAGGTTTTGTTTGTGTTTTGCTGAGAAGGCACACAGCCCTCCCCCTCCTACTTTGCCCTAGATATCTGGATGCTTGTATTGTACACTGATGTTTTTACCTCACTTGCAGGGATTGAGCCTACTTGCCAGTGTGCAGCTCATTCACATGAGTCCCCTGTAGAAAAATAAAAAGCAAATTCTTCTGTTTTCTGACCATTTTTTGAGACAAGCTTAGGCATTCCCCCATCCTTTTCAATTGGATTGGCTACTTTCATTAATCTTGAACTAGCATTATATATAACATACAATTTCCATGATCTCAAAGATAGTTTGTCCCATGCCGTGGCCTCCATCCACTCTTCATTAAGTGAGTGTGTGAGCCAATGAAAACCTGTGATCCTTCCTAAAGTCGATTCAGTGGAGTCATCAGCTTGAATGGGTGGATATTCTCTGATCTTACAATTTAGGGAGAAAACACAATATGAATTTTTTAAAGATTTATTAGGTTGAAAACTGAATGGAAAATATAACTTTTATCATTGTGAAATTTCTGATTAATATCAAAAGAATTTTGTGCTAGGTACTGTAACAAATTAAAGATCAAGGAGCAGAAACATGAGGGCAGGGACCCTTTAAAAATCTATGAAAATTATAGAAAAAAATCACATGAAGAGAGAGCCATCCAAAACATACTAATACGATTATGACTAATTTTAGTGAAGTCACACTGGAAATGATGACAGAATATTTTTTAATTATCTGGTCAACTTAGATGAGCAGACGTTAAATAATCCAGAAAAAAATGCCCACTTCAGCATTTTAAATTTCAGGCTACAGTTTCCCAGGGAAAGCCCTAGAAATTTCATCACTAACAATTTTAATATATACAAAGAAATGGTCAGATGTTACATAATAAAAAAATTCTAAAATTACAAAGAAATTGTTTGTAAGAAAAAGGTTTTAATGAACTTTTTAAAAGTTTCCCAAAAAGTCAGTTCTTTTTAAAAGTTGTCCTTTCAAAATAAGTATATCATGAGAAAAATAAACTCACCCTAAAATAAATCACAATAGCACACCGTTTAGTAAATTTATTTGTTCTTGTCTGGTCATAAAAGTTCTCCCTCACATCCTATCTACAGAAAAGGCAGTGATTAGGGAGGAGACTGTGATATGTGACTTGCTGGAAAGAACCATCTAAATTGGGCAGTATTTTCAGGAGTTTATACAAGGAATTCTGAGACTTTCTCTCTGAAAAGGAGTTGGGGCAGACTCTCTGTAAAACTCAAATGTATGTTTCTAATTATGTTGGACAACATGCTTTTAGAAATACACTGATTAAGTAAAGGTTACTTTTCCTTGTTTATAAATCTTGATTCTGCCAGGTGCCGGGTAGTTGGTGACTGTGTGTAGAAATTATATGAATTTATGAGCATTTATTTGTTTAATCTTTAAAAAAGTCAAGCTCAAATTTCTGTAGCACATCAGCTAGTTCAAACTTAAACAGTGAAAAAAATTATGAGAATTGTTTTTGTTTACAAGCATTTATTCATTTAAAATTTTAGGAAGTAGAACTATGGTTGAACTTTGAATTAGAATTCTGAAAACACACACACACACAGAGAAAAAAAGGCTAATGAAATATTAAAGAGACATTCAAGGAGCAGCAGGACGAGAATGAACCTATATGTTTCTTTCACAGAGAATGGTGAGAAACAGAAGAAACACTGGAAACAGCAAGAGTAATCATAAAGAGCAACCAGATTTGAATAACTAACTGTAATAAATGTAGGATAACATAAAAGAAATGCATTATCCAACCATGTGCTCAGCAATCCAAGCATGAAACATCAGTTACAGTATCTGTAATACTGATGAAAATTGTTTTGAGTCATAACTGTCTTAGAGAACTCAGGTTTTATTAGTTTTGGTTTTAATTCAGTAGTATAAGAAATTTAATTTTGGGTGGTTTGTGATTATAAAAATTTAATTACCCTTATAATGTTAGTTATTTAGGGGACTGGACCTCCTTCTATTTAATAAAATACCATCTTCTCCCACTGGATGGCAACAATGGCTCAAAAATCAAAGGAGTTTTGCAAACTGCCTTACCATGTTGAAGATCTCAATTAAAGGACAAGTGAAGCAACAAATATATGAACAGATAACTACAAAACCACAATAATCTAGTTGTGTACCCCATGAGAGAAAGTGTGCAAATTCATGAAACTGTACAGTATGTAGAAATGAGAATTTTCTTTAAAAAGTTACTGGGTTTTGTTTTATGATCTATTGACAATATTGATTATAGTTTTAAATTAGAATAAAAAAAACCATTGTAAATGATATCATAATCCCAAGTGGATTAAGTGCCGTCAGACATACAAATGAGCTACATGGACGTGTCAAGGCATCATTTTTCTCTAGACCAGATTTTAAAAGTAACAGTTTGTCTTGAACTACTTTAAAGTGGGACTAATGTCTTAACTATCTTATTATCCTATATACCCAAAACATTGGCTGGTACCTACGGATATTTATTGAACAGAAACAAACCAAAGATATACTCAATCTTATGAGGATCATAAGATTTTGTAAAATTCCCTTCCAGTCATCCCTGGCTTTCCAACTTTGCAATTGTTGCAAAGGAATGTCAGCATTTATTTACCTACTCAACAGGATAATTGGGGGCTTACCATCTATCAGTCACTTGCTAGGTGCAGAGACTTTAAATTCAAATAATGCCAGGTTCCTGCCCTCAGGAAATTGGCACTTTGATGGAGTAGAACTTGTAAACAAATAATTTTAGGAGACTCAGAAATATTTACAGATATATAGCTATACATACTGCTGTTAGAGAAGAAAAAAGGGGCAAGAAATTCCAATAAGGGACAGATCTTAGTCTTCAAAAAGAAGTAACACTGAGGTGTTTTGCGAACTGTTCACCTACTAGTCAAAATAGATGAGTCTCTCATCAGTCAGCAACATAAAATATCAGTACCGTTGCACTCACAAGGAAAATACTTGAATTAGAAGTCTTGGAGCTTCTGTTAAAATTCAGGTTAATAACAATGAGATTCAGTGAAGAGATTCTAAGTGTGTGTAAGACATGATCTATTTACACATTTAGAAAATGGAACAGGTCTGGGCTCAGTGTTTCTGCTTCCCTACACCCCTCCAAATCTTGGTCAAGAGCTGCATAAGAGTGCCCCTCATCCCACAGGGTCATGAAGAAGAGCCCTAGCTGAAACTCTTCTCCCCAGCATCCCTCTGCTTCTAATCCTTCTCTATTCTTCTCCTTAGTCTAGGCTTCTGCTGAAGAGCCCTTAACAGAGATCAGTATCCTGTGATCCTGCACATCCACGAGACATCTGCGGCTCTAACATCCCTTGGAAAGGGTTTACATAGGATTGAATGGAGGGAGAGTTACTATTGTTTTTACTTCTTCTCTAAGCCACATTTGCTCTCTCACACACCAGATTTTAGTGGCTTGACTTCTGTGAACACAATTTTCTGTCAGACACTTATTTTGTTGATTTAGTTCTGTTGGTAAACTTTGGAGCACAGTCTCATAGTCATCCCTCCGCAGCTAGAACTGTCAGCTACTAGGAGCTAAAAATAAGAGGGACTCCTAGGCATTTAAACAAATATTGCCATTTAACACAATCTCTTTCTTTCTTCTAAGAATTCAAAACATAAGGTCGGGGCATTTTTTTTTCCACATAGTTAAGTATAAACTAGCTAAAAATGGTGCCATGTTTTAATATCTGTAACCTAGAATTCTTATCAAAGCAAAAATATTTTCACTTCTTATACCCCCATTGTGGTAAACCTTGCTTAAGCAGATTAATTCATAGATATGTGAGTACTTAATTTTAAACGTGAATCTCCCTAAGGAAAAACATATTTTCATTAGCTGAAAAATTCTCTCATCTCCTCAGTTACTTTGCTGTCTCCAATGTAAGTCCTTTTTAGAAAAAATGGGATAACAGCTGGCATTATTTGGTCTCCGTTATGTGCATGATAAGCAATTTACACACATTCTCCTCTTTAGGCCTTATAAGAAACATATGTCACTCTTAGGAAGACATATTATCTCCATTTTCCTCAAAAGACAACAGACTTGGGGGATTAAGTAATATTTCAAAGACGACATAGAAAAGTGTCAATGCTGGAATTTGAGCTATGGTCAATCTGACTTTAAAGCTCTGCTTCTAGATTTGTAAAATTTAATCTATCCTTGACACATGCAGTTAATAGAACACTTTTCCTCTAGCACTGGCAGAGGAAAGGATTAGAATAATGAGGTAACTTTCTACAATATGTAAAACCATGTATACCCAACATCACATCAACAATCATGCAATTAAAAATGTGGTTTAATCATATCTGTAGGTATGTTTTGGCATAGGTGAGACTCATACTTCAAAAGCAACAATAAAAATGAGTTAATATTTAGATTATAAATTCTGGCACACACACCGTATCTTCTTTAACATTCATTGAATTTATCGAAATAAAACCAGTCATGTAAAATTACTTAATGATGACCTTACGGAATGTCCTGTAGTTCTCAGTGTATCTTTAGGACTTCCTGGTGTTCTACTCTTACCGTAGACCAGGGGATTACAGCCTGTGCCTGGTCCCATCAGGACCCAGCAGGTGGATGTTAGATATTCTCTTACCTTTTAGGTCACTTGCCAATCAATAAGTTGGACAATGGCCTATGTTCCTCATGTAAGAGAGCAGAACATTCCAGGCTTCTCTTCGTTCAAAAACTTCTCAGTATTGGCCTAGAGGCTTTGACATCTCTGCCTCACTTGGAATTTGTAGTGGCTTGAAGTCATGGCTTTTGGGATGCAAGAACATAACCTTCACCTCGAACATGACCTTCACCTCCAACTTCTAACTCCATTTATATTTCTCAATTATTTGTTTCTGCCAGGCCTTTTGTCTGACATCTTGATTTTGGTGCCAAATTAGTCTTTGTAAGAACCAGTCTAAAAGTAGACCCTGCTAAGTTTTTCTGAAATCCTCTGATTTTCTTCCTAGGTATGTCTGCATAAGTTTAACTATAAGCAGTCAATTTTCAGATCTAAATTTTATTGGTGCTCCTAGTGTGTTATCAGGAGAATGATTTTTGCCGCACATCATAAAATCCTGGATTCCAATAGGCTTAAACAATCCATTATTCCACATAGCAGGACATCCAGAGAAAATGCAGGCTTCAAGTTTGGTTGACTTGGTGATGTCATCAAGGATCCAGGATCATTTCACCTCTTCTCACCCATTCTCAGTTTTGGCTCCATTTTCATGCTGGTAGAAATACAGCTGCAGCAGTTCTAGTTTTCTCATTCTGACACAATATCTAGAAGGGAAGAGACCATCCTGTCCCTGAAGTCTCTCTTTGAGCCAAGGAAATGTTTCTTGAAGGTCCCTGCAGACTTCCTCTCATGTCTCATTGGTCATATGCCCATGCTTCAACTACTCACTGGCAAGAGGGATGGATCTGCAATGATGGCTTCACATCAGTCACCTGGGTAGAGTGAATGTTGGGGAATCAGTCACAATATTCACATGTAGTGAATTTATTCCGAATTTGTTATAAATAGTGATGATGGTGGCATACTATCTGGTTGTATGCATAGTGCCATGACATTAGTCTGTTGAAAACAAAGAAATATTTTACCTGGTATAATATGTTCCAGATTCTTGGGTGCAGAACTACAAAGTATATTTGATGCAATGTTCCTGTTATATTTACAAGACCTACTACATGCTGGAGTTCTCTGATACAATGCTAATAAATTTATCCAAAGCTAAAATTTGAATGGATTGTATTATCTACTTTATCCTTATGGAATAAGAATGCCTCCTTTCAATGTTGGTTGTAATATAGGAATGTTAAGTGATGCCTTTCACTGTTGCTTAATTTTAGCAGAGGCCCCAGGGGCTGAAAAATAAAAATCAGAGAAATCAGTCTGGCTATGCAGGATATGCTAAGACACTGTGATTCTGGGTTTGCCAGCATTGATAGATCATCCACCTCCATATCACCAAAAATAAGAAAGTTAAAGGCACCAGTAGGTTAGTTTGCTGAAGGTTCTCACTGAGTGTGTGTTCCCTTCCCTTTCTATGGGTGAGTGGAGATGGGCATACTGCAAGAGAGGGAAGCTGCAAGAGCACCACTCACAGAACTTGGCATATGCCCATAAGCATTTGGAGGAGGTACTGACTGGTACTTGATGCCCACCTGAAAATGTCTAATGGGAAAGGACTTGCCAACCACTCTGAAGGCAGAGCAAGGAGCGCTTACTACAGTCAGAGGAAGCTGCTTTCTACCAAAAGCAAGGACAAGGTATGTTTCCCATGATGACCAAAATCCACAGGAGGATGGTGGTCATGAGTCCTCTTAACAGTGATCTGGGTAGGAAGAAAACAGTAGGAAAAAATTAGAGTGTGGTAGAAGCTGAGGAAAGAATGGACAGCAATTACAAACATTTATTAGATATCAAGTGCCCATTGGATTTGGTGTGAAGTTCATTGGTACCTTTGGTGGTGAAGGAGCAAGGCAGGCTGTAGCAGATTGCATTTTCACAGTGATCAGTTGTAAGTTTAGTGAAAAGGAATCAAGGGAATTTCCATCTGTACTCATTATTTGTTGCTTTGTAACAAGATCCCCCTCACCCTCAAAACCTAACAGCTTAACACAGCACACATTCATTATTTCACAGTGCATGTGGGTCAGGAAGTTAGCACAATTTATCTGGATCCTCTGCTGTAGGGCTTCTCAGAAGGCAACAGTCAAGGTGCCAATCAAAAGTGGAGTCTCATCCGAACACTTGACTAGGAAGGAGCTTCTTTCAGGGACATGGGATCCTTGGCAGAATTTAGTTTCCACAGGACTGTTGGACCGAGGGCCTCGGTTCCTAGCCAGCTGTTGGCAAGAGTCTACCATCAGTTCCTTGCCACGTGGCCCCCTCTATTATGGTGACATATTAATTTTATATTGCTGAATAACAAATTACCAGTTTTAGAAACTTGACAGAATCCAGAAGGGCTTGACTAAGTTCTGTGAATCTCATAAAGCTGAAGTCAAGGTATCAGTCATGCTGGGTTCTTTTCTGGAAGATCTGGGGGAAAATGCACTTCCAAGCTCACTCAGGCAGTTGGAAGCATCTGATCCCTTGTGGTTGTAGACCCGGGATCCCTATTTCCTTGCTGACTGCATTCTTCACTATGTGGTCACTTCCATCTACAAAGCCAGCAAAGGGGTGTTGAATCCTCATCCTTTAAATCTCTTACTTCCCTTATTGCCACCAGCCAAAGAAAACTATTTGTTTTGAAGGACTTGTGTGATTAGAATAAGCACACCCAAATAGTCTCCTATCTTAAGGTCAACTGTGCCATGTAACATAACATAACCATGAGAGTGATATCTTATCAGGTCCATAGGCTCTGGAGATTCGAGTACAACATCTTGGTGTAGGGCAGGTGAGAAATTCTGCCTACCGCAGGAAGTTTGATTTATCAAAGTGTGGTGGCTGAGAAAGAAATGCAGCCTCCCAGCAAGATGCACAAGTGGTCAGCAAAGTCAGAGTGGTGTGTAACCTATTTGTGGAAGTGGCATCCATTACCTTTGCCATATTCTATTGGGAGAAGCAAATCGCAAGACCTTGCTCAAGGTATGGGGCCTCCACTAGGGTATGCATAGCAGGCAGTGGTGGTCGCTGGGGTCCATCTCACCATGCCCTGCTTGCCATACCTTCCAATGTTTCTATTTTCTCCCAGGAGTAGGAGGCCTAGAGCGAGTAGGAGTTGCTATGGAAAAAAGTTTTGGGTCAAGTGGGGAAGTGTCCACATAGAGTTGAGAACAAAGAAACACACAAATTAGGGAAACACAGAATTATTGCTGGATAGTACAGGATAATCCCTTAAGGTAAAAGGTTAGGAATTTAGCTATTAAAAGACTCACAAAATGCTTCTAGTTTTCAAAATTCCAAGTCTAATTTGTGTGGCATATGTAGATACTACATGGCATTTCTAGATTCATAAATGGTCCAAAGGACTTTGACTAGCTTCGCTATAGCAAATGTACCATTCTTTGTGAGACTATCTGATGGGCAGCCATGGCCCCGAGGAGATTTTCTACCCCAAATCCCACAAATTCCCGCTCATATACATATTTATTTTAGGTGACAATGACCAAAAAGTTGGTCAATATAATGGTATAATTAAAATGTAAAATTATTGTTAAGTTAGGCAAAGCCTAATTGATTTCAAAGTTTCTTCAGGATTCTCCAACTTTGCACAGTTTGAGCAACTGTGCAGTGAATCAAACTACTGACAGGAACTAGCATACAATAAGCAACTACAAAGTCTGCAGTGGTGTAACTCAGGCATAATGCTGGGCAGCACAATATTGTTCTGACCTTAAACAAATTACTTAACCTCTCTAAGCCTTCGTTTTTTTAATCTTCAAAAATTAGAGCAATAATGTATCTTTCAGTGTATTAAATGAAACAACACAAGTAATTAAAACAGTGTAAGGAATACATGGTATTATTGATCCAAAATGAATTTTTCTATTTTGTTGTTTAATTTACTCCAAAAAGAATTATTAGTCCAAATGTTGCCATTCCAACCTAAATTGCTGTAAAATCAAGTAAATGTCTAAGGTCTATTCTAAGATGCTACAAAAACTTAAAGCAACATTTTATATTTCCTTTTTTCTCATTGGGAGGGGAGTCTAAAAACAATGCAATCCCCTTTTCAGTAATAGACACTTTTTCCTAATTTTATATTTGTTCAAAAGAGTAATTTGCAATCACTTATTGTGTTCTAATGTTGGCAAAGAACCCTATTATTTCTCTAATGGAATTGACCTATAAATTGTCATACTTCAAAAGCCTTAGTAAATAAATATTAAGCAGAGGATCTCACAAAAACTGTGACTGAAAAATGTACATATGAGTTCAACCAAGAAAGAAATGAGTATAATCACAATGCCACTCAATTTTAATATTGGAGAACAAAGAAGGTAAATAGCTAATTTATGACAAATGAGAATTTACTCATTGCCAAAATACAATGGATCATTTGTTGCAGACTCAAAAAGGTAAGATAGTAATGGAATTTCATAATATTGGCTTTTCCAGTAGGCTTTTTTTTGTTGTTGTTCATATAAAACTTGAATTTTTCAACTTAATTAAACTGGAATTTAGAAAGTACTGAAGTATATTTTAGCTTATTATATGCTGTTTTTCATAAATTAACCCATCATTGACAATCAAGGAATATATGCATATAGATACTACTGTCATTCTTATATCACAAGCCACATTTACTGACTCATTTAAATGACTTAATATGATGCATATATGAAGTTAAAGGCTGGAGTGATCATTTAAAATTTATAATCACTTTTGACAGCTTGATTCTACTCTGCTTAGTAAGTAATATTTGATGTACTTCAATTCTCACATTATAATCTATTTGGGCCAATTAGAATCATTGAATATGACATGTAACTATTAATGCCAAGAACAAGCACAAAATCACACACATGTACACTTGCACATGCACACACACACACCTCCTCCCCTAGGAATACTCCTTAGCTATGTTATGTACATATTTATTGGCTGTATAATGCTCATTCATTAATGCAATGAGCAAACAAAATTGGGCTCCACATCATGGTGTCAGGAATTCGTCTATAGATAAAATATTAAACAAAACATAGTCACTACCCTCAAAAAGCTCACACATCAGTCAGAGAATAAAATAAGCAATTATAATTCCCTGTCATAGAGGTACAAACAATAGAGGTATCATAAGATCATATGAAAGGCCAACTTCTATTCTCTTACCACAATCAGTAGGCTACTTCCAGGTGGGTAACCTTGACCATGTGAACATAAAAAAATTGGATGACTTTTTTACATCAAAATAGATGCCTTTAGAAAATCTAGTCAATCCATGAATCCTACTGACTATGGGTTTATTTAGTTTATTTGAGTTAAAACAAATAAAAAAAATATTTATCTACTTTGCTAAAATACTAAAACTAAAGCCAACTTGGTCTGATATTAATATACTCCAGCTCTCTTATGGTTGTTGTCCATGGTGTATCATTTCCTATTCTTTTACTTTCAGTCTGTATCTTTGAATCTAAACTCTGTCTCCTGTAGACAGCATATAGTTGGATCATGTTTTTAACAATCTAACCTGATAATCTGTCTTTTGATTTTTTGTATAATCCATCCACCCCCACCTTTTTTTTTTTTTTTTTGAGATAATGTCTCAGTCTGTCACCCAGGCTGTAATTCAGTGGCATATTCTTGGATCACTGCAACCTCTGTGTTCCAGGCTCAATCTATCCTCCCACCTCACCCTCTTAAATAGCTGGAATACAGGCGGGCACCACCAAGCCCAGCAACATTTTCTACTTTCAGTAGAGATGGGGTTTCACCATGTTGTCCAGGCCACTCTCAAACTCCAGGGCTCAAGAAATCCACCCACCTTGGCCTCAGAAAGTGTTGGGATTATAGATGTGAGCCACCATGCCCGGCCAATCCATTCACTTTTAATATGTGTAGTGATATGACTGGATTTACATCTGCCATTTTGCTTTTTCTGTGCTTAATGTCCCATTGCTTCTTTTATTTCTCTGTTCCTCATTCATTATCTTCTTTTGTTTTATGTATTTTCTAATGTAACTTTTTTATTTCTTTAATACTTTTAATTATATTTTTCAAAATATTTTCTTAGTGGTTGTTCTAGGGCTTACAATATACACCTTGACTATACTATTAATACATTCCATTTCAGGTTTATACTAACCAAAACCTAAAAATTAAAGTGAAATATAAGGACTTTACTCCATATGGCTTCATCCGTTCCCTCTCTTTTTGTGTTATTATTTATCTTTTTGTGTTACTATATATCTATGTATTTTAAAAACTAGTATCACATTGTTATAATTTTGTTCTACAAATTTATGTCTTTTACAGAAGCAGAGAGAAGGAAAATAAGTATTTATTTATATATTTTTTACTTTAATCTTTTAATTTACCTTCTCTGGTTCTCTTCATTTCTTCTTGTGAATTTAACTTCCATTTGTTATCCTTTCACTATTTTAATGCAACTTTATGTCTATCTGCCTCCATTATGCTATTATTGTCACGTGTATTACAATTCTGTATTTTCTAAGCCCAACAATACAACTAACATCTATATATGTATACACATACAGAAATACATAGATATATATTTGTGTTTATGCAATTACTTTTAAAATCAGTTTGGAGAAGAAATGAGAAAAATATGCAATTAAACTGTTTTTTGTAATTACATACCTAATCGCCTGTACTGGTATTCATAGTTTTGTCTTGTGGGTTCAAATTGCTGTCATATCACTTGCTTTCAGCCCGGAGAACTTTAGTATTTCTCTTAAGGCATATCAGTTAGCAACAAATTCTCTCAGGTTTTGTTTATCTGGAAAACTTTTACTTTGCCTTCATTTTTGAATAATAGTTTTTGTGGCTATAAGATTCTTGGTTGAGAGGATTTTTGTTTGTTTGTTTCTTTGTTTTTTACTTTGAACACTTTGAATATGCCATCACAATGCTTTTTGAACTCCATTACTTCTCATAAGAAATTATCTGTAATCTTATTGGGGTTCCCTTGTATGTGGTTAATTATTTTTCTCTTATTGCTTTAAGATTGCCTCTTTCAACAGTTTTACCGTGATACATATGACTGTAGTTCTCTTTGCATTTGTTCCACTTGGCCTTTATTGGATATGTAAATTAATGTTTTTCAAGAAATTTGGAGAGTTTTTAGCCATTATTTCTCCTAATTTTTTTTCTGCCTTTTTTCCATCTCCTTCTAGAACTCTAAATATATGCATATTGGTGTGTATAAAGGTATTTCACATTTCTCTGAAGCTCTATTCATTTTCTTATTTTTCTCTTTTTTCTTTAGATTGTATGATCTCTGTTGATCTATCTTCAGTTTCACTGATTCTTTTTTCATTTTATTGTACTTTTCAACTTTAGAACTTTCATTTGGTTATTTTAATAATTTCTTTATTTTTACTGCTGTTTTCTATTTGATGAGACCTTGTCATCGTGTGCTCCTTTAATTCTTTAGACATGGTTTGCATTAGTTCTTTAAACTTTGTAATAGTTGCTTTGAAGTCTTTGTAAGTTCAACATCTTGACTTTTTCAAAAGCAATTTCTATTGCCCGCTTTTTTATCTTGAGTGTAGGTCACACTTTCTTAGTTCTTTGAATGCCATGTAATGTTTTATTGAAAAAAATGATTTTTTAGGTAATACTTTATCTAGGCACTTTTTACTCCCTGAGCTATCATTTAATTTTAAATCCTATAAATATTTTACAAAATAATTCAAATGATAAATGTTAATGACTAACCCAATTTATAAAATTTTGAAATCCTCTTGTTTTCTAGTATATTCTTAGATATAGCACAGTGTCAAATACATAACAGGAACTAAATAATATTTGTGAATACATAAATTTTATGCAATGAATAGAAGATAGAAAAGGCTGTGGCATAGCTGGTGGTGGCAAGCAAAGCTAGAGGACTTCAGTAAGATTCCCACCAAGATAGCCAACTGGTTTCCTTGATATGGCCCTTGCTCCATCACATATTCTCAACACAGTAGCCTTTAACAACTTTAACAAAGACATCTTTAACAAAGACCATCGGTCACTTTTCTGCTCAGAGTCCTCCAGTGGCTTCCCATCACCCTCAGAGTGCAAGGCTCCCATTGCATCTCTGCCTTATCTCCTGCTACTCTTCCCACCTCAGTCTATTCTGCCACCCTGGCCTCCTTTCAAGGTATTCTCCCTGCCTCTCTCATTTGCATCTCAGATTATGTCTGCTTAGAATGCTCTTCCCTACTAAATTCACATTATTCTTTCTCCTATGTCCCTCCAGTCTTTCCTCAGATGTCACTTTATCCACCAAGATTTCTTAGCCTCTCCTTCCTGTTGTGTTTTTCTCCTTGGGATTTATCATTATCTAATTACTACATAATTTACTTTTCTATCTCTCTTATTTTCCTTCTCCTCTACTAGAATGTGAGTTCTGTGAAGGGCTTTGCTTCTTTTGTTCCTGTTATATCCCCGTTTCATTGAAGAGTATCTGACACGTAGTTGACAATTCAAAAATATGTGTAAAATGTGTAAAATGAATAAACAAACGTGGCAGTATGAATGGCTAATAAATAATACTTCATTCATTCTACTAGTATGTATTGAGTACCAGTGATATGCCAGGAACTCTTTTTGGCACTGAAGATACATTGGAAGCCCAGACACATGAAATCCCCCTCCTCATGTAGCTGCAGGGAACAACTAAAGGAAGCATATAATTTTTGTTGTTTAAATATATTATGAAGAAACCTATGGCAGAGTAAAATGTAAAAAATATGAGCAGATAAACACTGGTGACAAAGAGATTAGTTTAGGGAATATCTCGGTATGGAGGTGACATTTGATGATGACGATGATGATAATGGGAATTAATGATAGTGAAGAAGATGATAATGATCACTGTAACAATGAGGAGGAAGACAGTGATAATAGAGGTGGCCAAAAATTAAGCAGAAGGTTTTGGTCACTAGCTGTAGTTTTGTAAAATTTTCACCGTGTAGTGCTGATTCCCCAGAACAAGTTGTCTGTTGCATCTAATTTGTTAAATGCTTAAATGAAAGATTGTGTTAAAATGTGAGAATAGCACCATTAGTACCCTTCCTGATTCTGTTACATCTTGTTCTTTCCCAAATTGCTTGTTTACTATTTTTTAAAAACATCTCGTATACTTTCTAGGAAGGATCACAACATATTTTAAATTAGACCATAACCATCACTACTCCTTATTGAATAGAAAATTACATAATACTCAAGAGACGTCAACAATAAGTTTTCATTTTAATGAAGACTTTGACCTAAAGTAAATTAGACATGTCTAATCTCATTTCAAAAATCAATTAAATCTTCCAGCAGGAGACCAGCCAAAGAAGTTCCAAGAAATGATTTGCCTGGACAATAACATTACTATTTCTTCATCTGAGTAGTAAATCATGTTCCTAGCCTCACCACCCTGTCACCACAGCTCCCCCAAAAGACTGTAGTATTGCAAATCCTTTCCAGTATAATCCTGACACTTCCAGGCATAGAGCAGAGTGTATATATCTGAAGTCAGCAATCCTCTTACATTATGTCTCAATAGTAACATAACTTTTTATTCTATTATAATTCATTATATACATATATATATATAATGTTAGCCACCAATATTTTTTTTTATTTTATTTTTATTTTTATATATTTATTTTGAGACAGAGTCTTCTCTGTTGCCCAGGTGGGAGTGCAGTGGTACAATAACAGTTCACTGTATCCTTAACCCCCATATAAAAGAATTTTGTTTTCTATTCACTTTTATATGTCTAGATATCTGGAGATAACAGGTACATGATCAAAAAATAATTAAGCAGCAGGACAGTCGCCAGGTGGCAAGAGATTATTTCAATGATTTAAGAACAAAATATGTGAACTTGGCAAATACTGCACAGCTAATGCAAAAGAAAAGATATGAAGTGAAAGTGGTATCCTTCTTAAAATGCAAATTATAAAATACATCCCAATGTATTCCCATTTGTTTATTATAACCTAATATCTTTAAATTTTAATCTTTGTGCTCTCCTTTTCCATACCATCTTAAAAGTTACCTCTTCCATCAACAGTCAGAAGCATGCAATTGCCTCGAAAATTCACATAATTTTTATAGACAACTGCCAAAAGGAGCCAATGTTTGTTTGTTTAAATAAACTTGTATGTATTTATGTAAACATATATGTATAAGTACCCTACTTTTGAAAAGACAAAAATGCTTAAAATTCTATCATCATACATTCTATTTGTCATACAGGTATCGATTGCCAAAACAGAACACTACTAAGCTGGTTATGGGATTTGTATAAAAATAATCTTTAATGTTAGCATTTTTATTACATATATATGCATCTGTAAAAGCAATATATAGTACTGTTTTACCTGCATTTAAATTTGGTATAAATTGTATAAACATCACATATATCATGCTGTGAGTTGCTTTTTAAAAAATTCAACATTATGTTTTAAGAATAGCTAGGTTGATACGTTCAGGTAAAGTTTGTTCATTTTTAACTGCTCTGTGGAGTACCCTTATGTGAATATTTCACAATCTAATTTATCCACTCTTTTATTGGTATACATTTAGATTTGTTTCAATTGTTTGTTATTACAAGCACCACTACAATAAACATTATTGTACACATCTTTTTATGTAAGTTTATATAAATCATTATAGAATAAATACCTAGATATGGAATTTCTAGGTCACATAAAATGCCTGAATTCATATTTACTAAGTAATATCAAATTTTTATCCAACATTGTTGTACACAATTTACCTTCTCAACAGCACTGTAGGAGACTTTCCATTTCCCTCCATCCTTACCAATAGTTGGTATTATTAGATACTTGGCAATATGAGAATAGAAATTTCATTTACTATATTTGTGTTTGTTCGTGAGAATAATTTATTCACACATAGATGATTACATTTTAATTCATATTTATTAGTGTGAATAATTATCCCTTTATAAACTTACTGACTTCTGAGGTTTTCTCTCTTATGACTTTCCTGTTCATGCCTTTGCTATTTTTTGACTTGGATTTTTAGTGTTTATTGATTTGTAGAAATGTTTACCCCTGCATAGACTAATACATAGTAGTTGTTAGTTGAGAACTGACAAAATCTTACTAATAACTTCTCCAAGTCCTTGCCTGATTGTTTATAGATATTTTTTGTAGTATCTTTATCATGTAGAAGATTTTTAGTTTTGCTGTAGTCAAATTTATCACATTTTATTTTTTAGGGCTTTAGATCTTATATCTGGTTCAATAAATCCTTGATTGTGCTGTAAAAGACTTGTTTTTCAATTGTTTTCTTAGAAAAGTTTCAAAGTTTTATGTATTATATTATGATCTATCTACCTGGAATTTATTTTTCTCTAAAGTATGGTTCGAATTTTACTTTGACTCTATGTGGAAAGCCGATTGGCCTTGTACTGTTTATTCAGTAGTCTCTCCTTTCTCCATGTATTTATAATGGCATCTTTGGTAATGCCAAGTTTTTATAATTCCGATTCAATGTTATTGATTCTCTCCTTTATCAATAACATATGATCTTAAATATTATACTGTTATATTAAGGCTTGATATTGGGTCTTGGTACTTTATTATTTTTCTTCAAATTTTATTTTTTTATTATTCGACATAAAGAGTAAAAGCTCTGGCTGGTCAATTTCAATGAAAATCTTATCGAGACTTAAATTGAAATTGTAACGTATATAGCTGGGTTTTGGGGTAGAAGTACAGGTATTTCTTTACTAGTGAGTCTTCTCTTCCATAAATACTTATTTAGGATTTCTTTTATCTTCTTTTTGAAGTACAGGTACTTCTTTACTAGTGAGTCTTCTCTTCCACAAATGCTTATTTAGGATTTCTTTTATCTTCTTTTTAAAAACAAAACTCCTAAGCTTTTTTTCTTAGAAGTTTACTTACATTTGGTTAGAATTATTCAAAAGGTTCCTGGAGTTTTTCTTGCGATTGTAGAAGTATCTTTAATTTAATAACATTTTATAGTTGCTAAAGGTTTTTTGGGGGGGATACTAACAAATTTGTGTGCTGATAATTTAATTTGCTGAATTTTAGAATCTTTCTAATATTTATCTGTAAATGTTCTTAGATTTTCTAATCATATTGTCTGCAAGTGATGGTCATTTTGTCTCTTTACTTATGTTTATAATTTCTTGTTTACTTACTTTATTACATTGTCAAGAGCTCACGGACAATGTTGAATAATAGGGGTGACAACAGGCATCCTTGGCTTCTTCCAGATTTTAATGGGAATATTTCTAGTGTTCTATCACTACAGAGGCCATATATCATAGTAGTTAAAAATGCAAGCTCTGGGGTCAAGTAGGTTTGAATTTAGATTCATTCACCTAAACGTTGTGTGATTTGGGGCAGATTACTTAACTGTGTGTCTATATGTTTTTCCATCTTTAAAATTAAAATAATAATACTTAAATGAAAAAAAATTGAGAGGATTAAGTATATATATGTATGTATGTGTGTGTGTGGACATAGATGTGTATGTACTCATGTGCATGAGTGTATATGCTCATATGCACATAAAAATATGAGGAGTTTTCAAAACATGTATGGAAAATGTGTATTATTAAAAAAGCAGGGAAATAAAGAAACAGGATCCTGAACTATGTGTATATGTGATGAGGAGAGATTGAGGAGCAAAATGGATGTGTGAAAGGGTATATAAGCAAGAACGGCCCTTCTTGAACAGAAATTAAAAATGGATATGAAATTTTTACTGCATCAAAATAAACTCATACTATTTATAACAGTATAAACAGGATCTAGATTTAGGCATGAAGAAGTATAAGATATCAGTTTTAAAAGAGCCCCTATTAGAGCAACATACACTAAAATTGAAACAAGAACAAACATCAAATTCATGATGAATTTTGTGGTAGAAGAATGTGGTGAAATCACTGATTCTTTCCAAAAAAGTTATGGGGGACAATGCCCCAAAGACATTAGCAGTTTACAAATGGATAACTCAATTCAAGAAGGAATGGGATGATGTTGAAGATAAAACCTGCAGTGGCAGACCGTCGACTGAATTTGTGAGAAAAAAAATAGTCTTGTTGATGCCCTGATTGAAGAGGACCAACAATTAACAGCAATAACAGTAGTCAGCACCATAGACATCTCAGCTGGTTCTGCTTACAAAATTCTGATAGACAAATTAAAGTTAGGTAAACTTTCCACTCAATGGGTGCCAAAACCATTGCAAATCAGACAAGAGCAGAACCTTCAATGGAAATTTTAAACATATAGGATCAAAATTTGGGAATTTTTTTGAAGGATTGTAACAGGAGATGAAACTTACCTTTACCAGTGTAGCCCTGAAAATAAAGCACAGTCAAAGTAATGGCTACTGAGAGGTGGAATTGATCTGGTCAAAGCATAAGTGAACCAGTCAAGAGCAAAGGTTATGGCAACCTCTACATTTTTTGGAATACTCAAGGCATTTTGCTGGTTGACTTTCTAGAAAGCCAAATAATGATAACGTCTGCTTATTATTAGAGTGTTTAGAGAAAGTTAGCGAAAGCTTTCGCAGAAAAAATACCCAGCAAAGCCTCACCAGGGTCCTCCACCATGAGGGTACAACTGTTCATTCCTCTTAAAAACCTGGTAATTTTGTGAGAATTCCAATGAGAAATCATTAGACACCTGCCTCACAGTCCTGATTTGGCTTCTTCTGACTTTTGTTTCCTAATTTAAAAAAATGTTTATTATTTCCAAGGAATTTCCCTGAAAAAATAATTAAAATAAATAAGTAATCTTTAAAGGGCATCCATTTTTCTTCAATTAATAATGTAAAAGATTGCACCAACATGGTTAAATTCTTAGGATCTTTGGTTCTTTAGAGATGGACTAAATGGCTGATATCATTATTTACAAAAGTAGCTTCACCTTTATGGAGTTTATGTTGGGAAATTAAGTTTATTTTTTTCTTTTTATCTTTTAATTTCATTTTTTCTATGAACGTTTCAAAGTCTCTTCATATATATAGTATTTAGAACCATGCATAAAACAAATTAAATGCTCAATGAGTATTTAATAAGGATAATAAACATAGTATGTTTTCATATTATGCTAGGCTGTATATATATGCTTAAGGAATTTTTGATACCTCCTTTTTCTAAAGTTTTCTTCATAGTTGATGGTTGAATTGTTTCAAATGCTTTTTGTTCATTTTATCAGATAATTGTATGCTTTTTGTTACTAATATTCCAAAATGGTGGTTTAAACTGATAGACTTTATGCCACTGAACCATCTTTATATCCCAGGCTAGCAAAAACATAACGTAATTATTATATTTTATTGTTATTGTCAATAATGCTGTTGTTGGTACACAATATTTAAAAATATTTTTAAACAGTTTCATTGAGTATAATTGAAATATACAAAATGGTACATATTTAATGTATACAATTTGGTGAGTTTGGACATATGCATACACTTATGGAAACATTACTACCACCAAGGCAATAGGTATTCATGACTGCAAAAGTCTCCTTGCATCCCTCTGTTTTTTTTTTTTTTTTTTTTTTTTTTTTTTTTTTGTGGTAAATATACTTACCATGACATCAAATCTCTTCACAGATGTTTAAGTGCATAGCACGGTGTTGTTAACTATAAGCACTATGCTATATAGCAGGTCTCTAGATCTAATTCATCTGACATAACTGCAACTTTATAATTGAACAAGAAATCATTTCAGTTCAGCATAATTTATTCAAAAATATAGTGCTTATTCACAAATAATCTTTTCCATCCTTTTGGAAACAAGTTCTTCTCATAATATTTTGTTCACATGAATGTTAATGATTTCTCTATGATAGTCTGGAAAAAGAAGACAGATCCTGAACTATGTGTGTATGATGGGGTGGGGCTGAGGGAAAAAATGGATGTGTGAAAGCGTTTATAAGCAAGAATGGCCCTTCTTGACCAGTAAGGGAAGTTCAGATTAATTAAGGAATACTTTACAATCTCCACATAAAACAGAAGAGCTATTTTCTGCAAAAGGCACTATCTACTCCATCAATGACCTAGGAATGGACATAGATTGGTGTCTGCTGGAGACAGAAGTACCTACATCAAAGAATCCTTGACTTGCATTGATCACCATTAATCTCAGCAGGAATTTGGACCATATACTAAGCTAGTAGGTTAGTAACCACCTATAACCATTGACTTTGTTTTCATTATTGTACCACATATACAATGGACCGTTATCATAAGACCAATTTAAATTGTGAGCTTTCAATGAAAAATTTACCCAGAGATTCTGCTCCAATCCCTTGACTGTTATGTGCTGAGTTGTGTCTCCCCAAAATGTGTTGAAGTCCTAACCTCTGGTACCTGTGTACATGACCCTATTTGGAAATAGGATTTTTGCAGATTTAATCAAGTTGAGATGAGGCCATTAGGGGAGGATCTAATCCAGTATAACTGGTTTCCTTACAAGAAGCTGACACACACAGAGAGAGAATGCCATTTGATGATGGAGGCAGAGACTGGAGTGAAGCATCTACAAGTTAAGAAATGCCAAGGGTTGTAGGCAACCACCAGAAGCGGGGAGAGAGACATGGAGCGCTTTGCCTTTCAGAGGCCTCAGAAGAAACTAACCCTGCTGACACGTTGATTTCATACTTCCAGCCTCCAGAACTGTAAGACAATACATTTCTGTTGTTTTAAGCCACCACTTTACAATACTTTGTTCCAGCAGTCCTAGGAAGCTAACACAGGCTTAAAAACCATTTCATAACACATTCTGTTCTCCCCTCTTCTTAAAATCTCAGTGGGCTTAGGTGATAGCAGCATATCTTTCTGACCATATTGTAGTAAGTCTCCTTGTTGCTTACTCTTTTTGTATTTACAGATGTAACAGACTTTAATCTATCACAGTAGCTTTTTAGTACAATCAGCACAGGAAACACTGTCCAGCAAGCACAGCACATATCTTTTGGTTTTTATGGCGGGCATGCACAATTGTTAGGTGATGAGGCTAAGGTGTGTGCTTTCACCTTGGCATCTCCCAAACCTTCTGAAGTCATCTACATATAGTATCTTCACTTGTAGCATCTAACACCTCTTTAGAGTCTGCCTTCTGTCCTTAGCAATTGTCAAGAACTGCATTTAGAAAAATATCTTGGCGAGTCCATTTGGTAACCAAATTCAGAGGTCTTTTCTTAGTCCCCAGCTTCCTTGAATTGTCTGTAGCATTGTATTTTCTTGAGTACTTTAATGGTCTTGAAACTTTCCTTCCCTCTGATTTTCCCAACGTGCATTATTCTGATATCTCTATTATTGATTACCTATTTCAATCAATGACTGCCTTTTTCCAGTGCCTTTTGCCTGCTAAATGAGACATTCCCCAATATTCTCCTCTCTTCTCTCTCTTACAGAAATGTTTTCACAAAAATGTCTTCCTAATTGCTTGTGATTGTTTTCTTTGCTGTCTTAGAACAATTAGTCTGTCCCATTTACATGATACTTACAATTTTTCACTTTGATGGTAAGTGTGTATGTGTGTATATCTTATATTCTTTTCTCTTCTCTTGTATTTCTACCACTTAGTTAAAAATCCATAGGGATAACTCTCCTAAGCTACAGTGTCACTTCTGTTGTGTGCCAGACATTCCTGCTTGGATTTTACGTGTGTGTGTGTGTGTGTGTGTAGAGAGAGAGAGAGAGACAGGGTCTTGCTCTGTTGCCCAGGTTGCGGTGTAATGGTATGATCACAGCTCACTGCAGCCTTGACCTCCTGGACTCATGCGATCCTCCCACCTCAGCCTCTGAGGTAGCTGGGACTGCGGGCATATGCCACAGGCCTAGCAAATTTTTTTTTTTCATTTTTTTGTGGAGACATAGTCTTGCTATGTTGCCTAGGCTATTCTCAAACTCCTGACCTCAAGCAATTTTCCTTTGACTTCCCAAGTACTGGGATTATAGACATGAGCCACCACACCTGGCATCAAACTCAGAATATTTTAAATGGAATTGTCCATGGAATACTATGCAGCCATAAAAAAGGATGAGTTCGTGTCCTTTGTAGAGACATGGTTGCAGCTGGAAACCATCATTCTCAGCAAACTATCACAAGAACAGAAAACCAAACACTGCATGTTCTCACTCATAGGTGGGAATTGAACAATGAGATCACCTGGACTCTGGAAGGGGAACATCACACATCGGGGCCTATTATGAGGAGGGGGGAGGGGGGAGGAATGGCTTTGGGAATTATACCTGATGTAAATGACGAGTCGATGGGTGCTGACGAGTTGATGGGTGCAGCACACCAACATGAGACAAGTATACATATGTAACAAACCTGCACGTTGTGCACATGTACCCTGAACTTAAAGTATAAAAAAAAATAAAAATAAAAAAATAAATGAAATTATCATCATTTCCTTCCACTTCCAACTTGCATTTTCTCATCTTGACTGTCCTTGTTTTACTTTTATTTTTATTTTTGAGAATTACGTGGTAGATTTATTAAGAAACAGTTTATATTGCCAAAAAAATTACTGGGTAAGATGTAAGGAATTACAATATGTTTTGTTGAGTTTGGTTTACACAAAATATGCTTTCTGTAGAGAAAATCTTTATAAGAATTTCAGATAGTGCTATTATTTGTATTTTTATATTAATTTTTATATTTGTATTTCAATAAGTTTTGGGGAAACAGATGATGTTTGTTTACATGAATAAGTTCCTTAGTAGTGATTTCTGAGATTTTGGTGCACCCATCACTGAACAGTGTACAACGTACCCAATGTGTAGTCTTTTCTCCCTAAACCCCTCCCACCCTTTCCCCCCAAGTTCCCAAAGTACATTGTACCATTCTTGTGCCCTGGAATTCTTGTAGCTTAATTCCCACGTATGATGTTTGGTTTTCCATTCCTGAGTTACTTCATTTAGAATAATGGTCTCCTTTTCTATCCAGGTTACTGCAAATACCATTATTTCATTCCTATTTATGGCCAAGTAGTATTCCATTATATATGTGTGTGTGTGTGTGTGTGTGTGTGTGTGTGTGAGAGAGAGAGAGAGAGAGAGAGAGTTCACATTCTCTTTATTATCCACTCATTGATTGATGGGCATTTGGGTGATCCTTTTTTTTTTTTTTTTTTTGAGACAGAGTCTTGCTCTGTTGCCCAGGCTACAATGCAATGGTGTGATCTCGGCTCACTGCAACCTCCACCTCCTGGGTTCAAGCAATTCTCCTGCCTCAGCCTCCTGAGTAGCTGGGATTACAGGCATCCACCACCACACCCAGCTAATTTTAGTGTTTTTAGTAGAGACAGGGTTTCACCATGTTGGTCAGGATGGTCTTGAACTCCTGACCTCAAGTGATCCACCCACCTTGGCCTCCCAAAGTGTTGAAATTACAGGGTGAGCCACTGTGTCTGGCCCCATCTTTTTTGCAATTGCAAATTGTGCTGCTATAAACAGACATAAGCAGCAAATTGTGCTGCTATAAACAGACATATGTAATAAACAGACATATGAAAATCTTTTTCACATAATGACTTTTATGCCTTGGGTAGATACCAAGCCATGGGACTGCTGGATCAAATGATAGATCTACTTTTAATTCTTTAAGGACTCTCCACACTGTTTTCCATAGTGGTTGTAGTAGTTTATAATCCCACCAACAGTGTAAAAGTGTTCCCTTTTCACCACATTCAAGCCAACATCTATTTTTTATTTGTTGATTGTAGCCATTATTGCAGAAGTAAGACAGTATCACATTGTGGTTTTGATTTGCATTTAGCTGATCATTAGTGATGTTGAGAATTTGTTCATGTTTGTTGGCTTTTTGTGTATCTTCTTTCGAGAATTGCCTATTCATGTCCTTAGCCCACTTTTTGATGAGACTGTTTTTTACTTGCTAATTTGTTTGAGTTCATTCTAGATTCTGGATATTAGTCCTTTGTTAAATGTATAGATTGTGAAAATTTTCTCCCACCGTGTGAGTTGTCTGTTTGCTGATTATTTCTTTTGCTGTGCAGAAGCTTTTTAGTTTAATTAAGTCACATCTTTGTTTTCGTTACATTTATTTTTGAGTCCTTGGTCATGAAGTCTTTTCCTAACCTAATGTCTAGAAGGGTTATTCTAATGTTGTCTTTTAGAATTTTTATAGTTTCAGGTTTTAGGTTTAAGTCTTTGATCCATTTTGAGTTGATTTTTGTATAAGGTGAGAGATGAGGATCTAGTTTCATTCTTCTACATGTGACTTGCCAGTTATCCCAGCACCATTTGTTGAATAGGTGTCCTTTCCCCACTTTATCTTTTTGTTTGCTTTGTTGAAGATTACTTAGCTGTAAGTATTTGGGTTTATTTCTGGGTTCTCTATTCTGTTCCATTGGTCTGTATGCCTATTTTTATATGAGAACCATGTTGTTTTGGTTACTATAGCCTTATAGTATAGTTGGAAGTCAAGGAATATAATGCCTCCAGATTTGTTCTGTTTGCATAGTGTTGCTTTGGCTATGGGGACTCTTTTTTTAGTTCCATATGAATTTTAGGATTGTGTTTTCTAGTTCTGTGGAGAATGATGTGATATTTTGATGCGAATTTTCTTGAATTTGTAGACTGTTTTTGGTAGTATGATCATTTTCACAATATTAATTCTACCCATCTAGGAGTAGGGGATGTGTTTACATTTGTTTGTGTCGTCTGTGATTTCTTTCAGCAGTTTTCCTTGTTTTGTAATTTATTTTGTTTGTTTCCATTTCATTTAGTTCTGCTCTGATCTTTGTTTTTCTTGTTTTTTTTTTTTTTTTTTTTTTTTTTTTTTTTTTTTTCCTGGTATGTTTGGGTTTCGTTTGCTCTTGTTTCTCTAGTTCCTTGAGGTGTGACCTTAGATTGTCTATTCATGCTCTTTCAGACTTTGTTATACAAACATTTGATGCTATGAACTTTCCTCTTAATACTGCTTTTGCTGTATACCAGAGGTTTTGATAAGTTGTGTCACCATTATTGGTCAGTTCAAAGAATTTTTACATTTCCATCTTGATTTCATTGCTGATCCAATGATCATTCAGGAGCAAGTTATTTAATTTCCATGTATTTGCATAGTTTTGCAGATTCCTTTTGGAGTTGATTTCCAATTTTATTCCACTATTGTCTGAAAGAGTATTTGATATAATTTCAATTTTCCTAAATTTGTTGAGACTTGTTTTGTGGCCTATTATATGTTCTATCTTGCAGAATGTGGTATGTGCTGATGAAAAGAATGTATATCCTACAGTTGTTGGGTAGAATGTTCTCTAAATATTGGTTAAGTCCATTTGTTGTGGGATATAGTTTAAGTCCATTGTTTCTTTGTTGACTTTCTGTCTTGATGACCTGCCTAGTGCTGTCAGTGGAGTATCAAAATCCTCCACTATTATTGCGTTGCAGTCTGTCTAATTTCTTAGGTCTAGTAGTAATTGTTTTATAGATTTGGAAGCTCCACTGTTAGGTGTATATGTATTTAGGACTGTGATACTTTCCTATTGGACTAGTCATTTTATGATTATAAAATTTCCCTCTTTGTCTTTTTAACTGCTGTTGCTTTAAACTTTGTTTTGTCTACTCCTGTTCACTTTTGGTGTCTATTTGCTTGCGATATCTTTTTCCACCCCCTTACCTTAAGTTTATGTGAGTCCTTATGTGTCAAGTGAGTCTCTTGAGGACAGCAGATACTTGGTTAATAAATTCTTACCCATTCTGCCACTCTGTATCTTTTAAGTGGCACATTTAGGCCATTTACATTAAATGTTAGTATTGAGATGTACTATTATATTCATCGTGCTATTTGCTGCCTGAATACTTGTGTGTTTTTTTTTAAATCGTGTTATTGTTTTATAGGTCCTGTGAAATTTATGCTTTAAGGAGATTCTATTTTGGTGTATTTTGAAAATTCGTTTCAAGATTTAGAGCTCCTCTTAGCAGTGCTTGTAGTGCTGGCTTGGTAGTGGTGAATTCTCTTAGCATTTATTTTAAAAAGACGGTATCCTTCATTTATGAATCTTAGCATCACTGGATACAAAATTCTTGGCTGATAATTGTTTTGTTTAAGGAGGCTAAAGATAGGGTCCCAATTCTTTCTAACTTGTAGGATTTCTGCTGAGAAATCTGCTGTTAATCTGATAGGTTTTCCTTTATAAGTTACCTGATGCTTTTGCCTCACAGCCATTAAGAGTCTTTCCTTCATCTTGACTTTAGATAACCCAATAACTATGTGCCAAGGTGAGGATCTTTTTTTCAGTGAATTTCTCAGGTGTTCTTTGAGCTTCTTGTATTTGGATGTCTAGATCTCTAGAAAGATTGGGGAAGTTTTCTTCAATTATTCCCTCAAACATGTTTTCCAAACTTTTAGATTTCTCTTCTTCCTTGGGAACACCAGTTATTCTTAGATTTGATCGTTTAACATAATCCCAGACATCTCGGAGGCTTTGCTCATTTTTTAAAATTCTTCTTTTCTTTGCCTTTGTTGGATTGGGTTAATTTGAATGCCTTGTCTTCAAGCTCTGAAGTTATTTCTTCTACCTGTTTGATTCTATTGCTGAGGCTTTCCAGTGCATTTTTCATTTCTGTAAGTGTGTCCTTCATCTCCAGAAGTTGTGATTTTTTAAAATTTATGTTATCTATTTCACTGGAGATTTTTGCATTCATATCCCGTATCACTTTTTGGATTTCTTTAAGTTGAACTTTACCTTTCGCTGGTTCCTTTTTAGTTAACTTAATAATAACCTTCTGAATTCTTTTTCTGGCAATTAAGAGATCTTGATTTGGATCAATTGCTGTTGAGATAGTGTGATCTTTTGGGGGCGTTAAAGAACCTTGTTTTGTCGTATTATCAGAATTGTTTTTCTGGTTCCTTCTCATTTGGGTAAACTATGTCAGAGGAAAGATCTGGGACTCAAGGGCTTCTGTTCAGATTGCTTTGTCCGACAGGGTGCTCCCTTGATTTGGTGCTGTCCCCCTATCCTTAAGGATTAGGCTTCCTGAGAGCCAAACTGCAGAGATTGTTATTTCTTTTCTGGATCTAGTCACTCAATGGAGCTACTGAGCTCTGGGCTGGTACTGGGCAGTGTCTGCAAAGAGTCCTGTGATGTGATCTGTCTTCACGTTTTTTAGCCATAGATACCAGCAGCTGCTCCACTGGAGTTAGCAGGGGAGTGAAGTGGACTCTGTGAGTGTCTTTGGTTGTATTTTTGTTAATGGCACTAGTTTTGTGTTGGTTGGCCTCCATCCAGGAGGTGACACTATCAACAGCGCATCAGCTGCAGTAGTATAGGGAGGATACAAGCTTCCCCTAGTGTCAGGTAGCAGGTGGGGTCACAGAGTTCCCAAGAGATGGTATCCTTTGTCTTTGGCTATCAAGGTGGGTAGAGAAGGACCATCAGGTGGGGGCAGAGTTAAGCCTGTCTGAGCTCAGACTTTCCTTGGGCAGGGCTTGCTGCAGTTGCTGTGGGGGATGGGGATGTGGTTCCCAGGCCAATGGAGTTATGTTCCTAGGGGGATTATGGTGCATCACACAAGTCACCAGGGAAGTAGGGGGAAAACTGGTAACCATAGGCCTTACTCAACTTCTACGCAGCCTGCAGCCTGAAAGGCTGGTCTCACTCCCACTGTGCCCCCTTAACAGCACTGAGTTTATTTCCAGGCAGCTTCTGAGCAGGGCACAGAACTTGCCGCAGGCTACAAGTGTCCCAGCTGAGAAAGTAAGCCAACTCACAATTCCTTAGCAGTCCCACAGAGCCTGCAGCAGCAATCCACCTCCTTTAAAGGGTCTGCGGATTCTCTTGGCTTTCCTGGCATATTCCTATGGTGGTTCTTGGAGCAAAGTTTTATGATGTGGGTCTCCACACACTGCTGTTTGTCCAAGTAGGAGCTGCAAGTTTGTCCTGCCTCCTATCTGCCATTTTCCTCCCATCTGTTGCTTACTCTTAATTCATTCCTTGCTAATTTCAGATAATCACTGAAGAAGGATACCAACATTTCTTTTAGTTTTTGACTGCATTACATTACTCTTCTAATATGCCATAACATGACACTTTCTGTTTTTTTTCCCCTTCTTGAAGGGAGTGATGGCTCCATACAAAGTCTTATATGAATTTTTCCACTGATTTTTTTCTTTTATAAGGCAGGGATACCTTCAAAATGTAATTATCAGCTTCCAAAATTCTTGATGAGTCTGTTACAAATACCAAAATCTGTACAGAGAGGAAAAATTGCCCATGAGATTAGCCTTTTAACACTTTAATCTGGCTCCTTGGCAATGGTTTTCTATGGAATTTGGGTCAGATCATTTAATCTTCCTGTACCTCAATTTAATAATATTGATTTACCTTACTGGGCTATCCTGAAAATTAAGTAATATTGAATTGAAAAACAGTTGGAAAATACAAGGATAAATGTAAAGGTTAAAAAAGAATGACCCCTCTTGACCAGAGAGGGAAGTTCAGGTCTTGATTAATTCACATTACTAACTAGCCACATGCCATTCTCAAGGAATTCCTCTTGCAAGAAACAGACTATTCATTAAATTCAGAGCAACAGAAAGTCACCTCGTGAGATAAGATTGATGTATCTCTTGCTGACTTCAAATTATCCACATTTCAGTCATTATATTAATGATAATAGCAGAATAAAACAATGTTTCTGCTTTTATACATTGTATATTCCCATGGCTGTTTTTCAGAAGTATTTATTAGAGGAAAAACTGCCAGAATTTATCATGGTCCTAAGGCATAATATACTACAGCTCTGAAAGCCATAGACAGACTCTATGTTTAGAGTAACTGAGATGTCTCCTCTGTCTGATTTCTATGGATATTATATCATTTGGGGAGCAAAATGGGTCATTATAATTCATTTCACATCCTAATTTTCATGGCTTAAAGTAATTTATCTTCAAGAGTATACAGATTGGGCCATCAAGATCTGCCCAGGTAGTGAAATGTATAAGTCATGTACTTTTGTTATTTCATTTTATGAGGAGTTTGTTCGCTGCTGCTTCATTCTGTGCCCTGGTTGAACACTGTTATTGCATACAACCCTGAGGTTAATTTTTATTTGCTAACTTATTTTACTTTCTTATTTGTGCAATTGTATTAATGGCAGATTTCTCTTTCAAGGCCCTTGGACTTAGGACATTAAGGAGAAAAGAATGGTGAACCTAGCCAACATTCCTTCCTTTCAATCATCAGAGGCGAGATGGCTGTGATGCTTCCTCTTTGAGGTGGGAAGGCAGTATAACATGAAGCCCAGGACTCAGCAGTAGGCGTAGAATGGCTTTGTGAAATCACTGATTCTTGGTTGCCCCTTTGATTGAGTTTCCATGTTTCCTGTTGGCTTTAAGGCAGTCTCTAAATTATCATGCCCTTTCCTGTGTTGTCACTTAAACACTGTAGCTTGTTAAGTCCTAGAGGAGATGTGTGGGTTATCCTCCTATTCTTACCTATAGGAGATACTCCAGTGTGGTCACTTGTCAGGACTCAGGGTCTCTTGTGGAAGCAGTCTGACTAGAGGTGAGAGATGACAAGTCTGTCTTCACTTTTTAGAGCCGTGAGTGTTGGGCTCTCCATCTGACATCACCTCCTATCTGCATTCTGAGAAGGGGCTCCCTGTGAGAGCCTGCTTTTCTGTGCTATTCTCTGAAAATACCTTCACTTGCTTCCTTACACTTTCCAAACTTTACTAACAGAGAATTTGCAGCATCTGGAAGGTCTCTAATCAATCTGATGTTAGTGTAAATAACCCCTGAAGTCAATTGTTTTAATAGACAGTGGTTACATTTTCTCTTCTGGAGTGCCCATCTATACTATCTATTGCAACTGCCTTTTGGATCCAAATACATAAGTGGCATCTCCTCCTTTCCTTAAATACACAGTTAAAAATCTAAGAGGAGATATTCAACCCAGTACTCACTAAAATAATTTTCTAGGGGTGCCTATTCAAAATGTAGCATTTCTGACCTTAGCCAAGGAATACTGACAGCAGGTGAATATTATGCAGATGTGGGGTAGTTTGCCTCCAAGCCAGCTGTCATCAGTTCCTGTGGTCCTTGTATGGAAATGCCATTCTGCTGTCAAGGAGCAAAGTCTGTTATTTCACCTCTTCAGGTCAGGCTGGCCTGGTGGCTGCTTTGATCAATAGAATACACAATAAGTTACACTATGGTTTGAGTGGGCAGTTCCCACATGGTTTTCTTGGAATTCTCAGCCTGTAAGATGTTATCTACCACTGGGAAGTCTAACTACCCTGAGGACACCATGGTTAAGGATGTCCACACTGGCCACATGGAAGGGCTTTGTTGGAGATATGATTATTCAGTCCAATCTGGTCCAGCCATCCCAGCTCAGGGGCCGACGTGTAAGTGAAGAAGCCTTCAAGCAACTACATTCCCAGCCACCATCAGACTGTAGCTGCATGAGAGACCACAAGGTAAAACTCTCCAGTTGAGTTCCACTAGCCTCCAGGACCACAGGATATCATAGTAAAATATTCATTTTTTAAAGACCCTAGACTCTGGAAATATGCAGCAGTAAGTAGATTTTCTTGCCGGTTTCAATGGTCCACACTGAGAAATACTGTTAGGTTATCAGCCAAAGACACTACATCCTTAATGTGTTCAGGCTGTGGATGACTTAAAAACTTCAGCCCCCTTTGCTTCACTGACCAAACCACTTCCAGTTTCTTATCTCTTTAGTCACTATCCAACATCTTAATATCTTCTAGCTCTTGGCTTGCCATTACAGGAGATACAGCATTGTAGTAGTATTTGACCTCTATGGTTGGCTGCTTGCCTGATTGTTCAATATGAGCCCAGTCCTGGAATCTCTTCTGGCAAACAAACCAGGTCATGGTTTATGCTTACTTCAGATACCTCTGTCATAGATTTCATTTCCCCTACCAAGAAAGACACCAATTAGAAAAAAACATGTCATATCCAGAAATCCTGGCAAGCTAATTCAAAAATCTCCCTGACCTGAGGTTCTCATGGAAACTCCTTCGGAATCATCACTCTAATAAGCTCTCCCTACAGTGCATACACTTTGCTACCTTTCTGAAATATCCAGTCTGGAACAGTGCATGACATCAACTTCTAAAAGGCCAGTGTCAGAGTTGTTTTCTACCCTTCCTCTGACTTATGCTGGTGTTTCCAGAACAGGTACAGCATCATGCAGGTTTTAGGTTCTCCAGCTCAGGTGCCGTGGTGAAAATGCTGTTCTGTTTCAATTCTGGAGCAGAGATTAACTTACAAAGGCAAGTGGGTCCTCCTTCAGAATTAATTGCATCCCAGAATGAACTGCTGTAGTGTAGCCCAGATGGAGGCCTCCCCACATTCTCTTCAAGAGCCACATTTCTCCTGCACATGTCTCCATCATAAATAACCAACCAAACAGAACCCGGAGCCTACACATCCATAATGTACAAATAATTCATTTATAAATCACATATGAAATATATACACACAAATACAACTTTAAACAAATGAAATTATAAATGAATGGAAATTATCATTGTAGAGTAACCCAGGACATCATCTTGCACATCATTCCCGGAGGCTGCTGGTGGAGTACATTCAAGGGAAGCAGGCTCGTCCCACTGCCAGGCCCCCATCTGTGCTGCAGCCCCACCCTGCTCTCAGGTCCACTCTGACCTTTGTGTATTGCCTTAGATTCCTCCATTAAAAAGAAAACCAAAACCACTTTTTATTATAAAATCTTTCAAAGATATGCAAAAATAAGGCTGGGCACAGTGGCTCACGCCTGTAATCCCAGCATTTTGGGAGGCCGAGGCAGGCGGATCACCTGAGGACAGGAGTTCAAGACCAGCCTGACCAACAGGGAGAAACCACGTCTCTACAAAATTAGCTTGGTGTGGTGGTGCATACCTGTAATCCCAGCTACTCAGGAAGCTGAGGCAGGAGAATCACTTGAACCTGGGAGGCAGAAGTTGCAGTGAGCCGAGATCGCGCCATTGCACTCCAGTCTGAGCAAAAAGAGCAAAACTCCATCTCAAAGAAAAAATACAAAAATGAAAAGAGTAGTGCAATGAACTCCCATTTACTCATCATCCCGCTTAAAGGAAAGAATGCTCAACTACTTTCAACAATACCATCCTTCTCCCCACCTTCTCCATTCTTGTTTTCAGTATTTTATTTTGAACAAAATCATAAATTTCTTTCACAATATTTCACTTTATATCTGTAAGTGATAAAGACTTTTTTTATTGGCATTAAGAGTTTTTATTTAGAATTTGATCCACAATCTATACAAATTATTTACAAGGCATGAAACTGGAAAACAGCACAAAATACAATTGAGGTGTAAGCTCAGAACACAGTATGTCATGTTTCAATAAATACAACTCAAAATTTGTAAACTAGGTGACCAGATACTTGAGTCTTATTTTTAGGAAAACCATATGAAATATTTATTTCACGTGAGGTAGAGGACAATTACCACCCCGAATGCACCCCATCTCGTCTGATCTCAGAAGCTAAGCAGGGTCGGGCCTGGTTAGTACTTGGATAAAGATGTTTTAAACCTATTGTACCACTATCACATTCACCAAAATTAACGATAATTCCATAATATCCTAAGACATCCATTCAATGTTTAAATGTCCTCAGTTGTCTCATGCATTTTTAGATGTGTTTCTTCAAATCAGAATGCAAACAAGGTTCACGCATTTTAATTTGCTGATATGCCTCTTAAATATTTTTTAAAATCTATAACCTCTTTCATTTGTTTTGTTTTGGTACTTTCAAGTTCTCCATGGTCTGGATTTTGTTGATTGCATTCCTGTGACATTTTTAAAACCTGTTTCTATCCTTCCTATATGATGTTCTAGAAAGTGATAGTTAAATCTGTAGACTCGATCAGATTAAAGTTAAATTGTTTTGCCCCCATTTTTTTTATTCTTCCAAGTCTAGGTCAACTGTACCATATTTCACTGATGGTTCATGTATTAGTTATCTGTGGCTGCATAACAAATTACCACAACAGTAGTGGCTTAGAGCAATGCATACTTAACATGTCACAACATTGGTGGGTCAGAAGTCCAGTCGTGATTCAACTGGATCATCTGCTTAGAAGTCTCACAGGGATATAATCATGGTGCTGGGCAGGGCTGCAGTCTAATATGAGGCCCACTTCAAACAAGAAATATCCCTTTCCATGCTCACTCAGGTTGGCAGAATTTCTTCCTTGCATTTCTGTTTCTTGCTGGCTTTGGTTCAAGGCCACTCTCATCTCCTAGAAGCTGTTCAAAGTTCTTTGTCACATGGACACCTCCTAACAAGGCAGCTTGCTTCTTCCAAAGCCATCCAGGAAGACAGAAGACTCCAGCAAAATAGGTGCTGTAATCTTAGGGTCATAATCATGTACACATAGTTACATAAATCCTTTCCATTTTGCCATATTTTCACTAAATAGAATATTAGTTATATTCTAACTAATAGAATATGGCAAAATTGACAGGATTTATCTAATTATATGTACATGATTATGAACCTGATATTATCTAATATTCTAGTAGCAAGTCACAGGTCACTCCAGGGGAAACAACTATCTATAGGCATGAACATCAAGAGGTAGGGTCATACGGTGCCCACCCTACAGTCTGCCCACCACTCTTTGAGAATACTGAAGGGGAATATAGCACAGCATAGAATGTTGGTGACTTTCACTTTAATATGTATTAGATATGCCATTGCTTTGGGCAGTACTGCCACTAGGAACGTTTTACTGGCCACTTCTCTCTTTTTGGCTCTCACTTATGCCCTTCTAAGTAGGTTTTGTGCTATCCACACACTGGGCCTCAACTCCTCTTCCTGGACTGTTTTGAATGGTTTGATTTTTCTTCTGCAAGAATTTAGTTCTCTTTGCTCCAAACTTTCATTTTCCTGGCCATTCCCTAAGGCCTTTTTCCCACAACTAAATGGCTTAGCAAAGTGTTTTTGCTAAAAAGTAATAAAAAACAAAAATCTGTATTTTTCCGGTCTTCGTTTACATGAGCAGCACACCACAGTTATTCTGTTTACCGCAGTATTCAGCACAATTTGAAATGCTTTCAGAAGCTGAGCAATGAAGAATCTCATGGACAGGTTATTGCTGCCCAAGGTCTTGCCTGTGCTTCTTTACAGTGGGGGCTACACGATTTCCTGTCTCCTAAAGTTCTTAAGGATTTCAAAATGTTCCTTATATATGGGTGAGACTTAGGCTTACTAAACCAAAGGTATTTTGCTGATCACAGCTGTGGCAGTCTACAGGCTTCAGTCTTCCTGTTCATCTGCTCAAATCAAGCAGTTCACTTACAGAAAAGATGAAAGAATAAGAAAATCCTGACTCATTGACAAATTTAAATTCTTGGTCATAGAAGGGGAAAAAAGCTGTTTCCCAGGAGGTCTCTCCAACATAGTGATTCTCAAACTTTAGTGAGCATCAGGATCGTCTGGCAAGCCCATTAAAATACAGATTACTGAGTGCCACCTTCAGATTTCAGTATCTGGGGATGCCATTCCCAGATTTTTATTCAATAAGTCTGTAGTGGTGCCCAAGAATTTGCATATCTAACAAGTTGCCAGGTGGTACTAATGCTGCTGGTGTGAGGACCACACTTGGGAAACCACTGCTCTAATATATTGTTCAAAATACCTCCCAACAAGACAAAATGGGGTAGGACCACATAGAAAACAATGCCTGCAAATTCTGAAGGTCATGCCACCTTAGCAGTGGCCATGCCAAGTAGCATAGCAGACAAAATGTCCAAGTAGTCATAGACTCACTACCAGTGCCACTGAGTTTTCCAGGGTAATCATGGTTTTCTAGATAGAGTCATATAACTACAAGATCTGAGAGAGTATATATGGCTGTCTTTGAAGAGGATTTGAAGCCATGAAGAATTGAGGTATTGATGCATACAACTGAAGTTCACTGGACTCAGTATAGCACCGTGAGAGAAGCTGAATGTTGAGATTATAGCCAATCAGTCATTAGCAGTAACATTTTAAAATTAAAGAGAAGTCAATAAGATGCCTATTGGAACTTTTACACATTTCACTACTTGGATTCATCCATTGTTACCAATAAAGAATAACTTGTGCCTAGTGTTTGCAGAAAACGATTTGTAATGACCCTTCTTCAACACTTGGTGGTAGGCAGTATTTTTTATTGGTTTGATTTGTTGGTCTGTTGTTCTTTAAGTTAAGTATACTGTTTAGATCATTTGTAAGACAATAAATGGAAAATAAATCCCCGAGCCTTACAAAAAAAAAATATATAAAAAACCCAACTTCAATATAAAGTAATTTTCATACCTAATATGTTCCTAAATAATTAATTTTACTACTTCCTTGCAATTCTAAAAGCATTATTTCAAGAGACAACAATATTCTCTTGTAAGGCATTTTGTTTAGAGGTAGGCAAATGCCTATGATTCTATCAAAACCCACAGATGAAAACAAAACAAAACAAAAATGTCAAAGCAGCATCATTTTAGGTGTAGTATAAAAAATAAGAAGTATTTCATTGAGTCATATGGTGAATTTTCTCCCCAATATTCCTAGTTGTTATATGGTCCATGAACAGCGTGACTAGTCAATGAGTCATGTATCATTGCAGAAAAGCAGTCAATAAGAAAGGTGGGAGCAGAGTTTCTCCAGTGTGCATGTTAAATCTGGGCATCTCAGCCATCCTTGGATGCAGTCATTATTGTCCCTGGAGGAGAATTCACAGGTGATGCTGGAAAAGTTGTCTTTGTCTTATCTCCTTTCTCTACTAACATTTGCCGCTATCTGATCTATCCACCAAAGGTAATTTTTGTTCTTTCTCCTCTCCCTATACATGTGATTTCAGTATCTGTTAGGTTGAACCACTTGATGATTTTCAATCCACATAAACAATTTCATATACCACAACCTAGTACTTTATCAGGAACAGCGATTATAATATGTATATTTATAACTAGCAAGTGCTGTAGAGAACACAGAAATTCAAATCTGACCACCTTTGGATTTAAATTCTTTTAGGATAGTCACTTGTAAATTTCATTATGACTTTTTAAAATAAATTCATTCATAGTTTTTAGCATCCAGGTATCTAATCTAGACAGACCTAAAATACCACAGGGAAGGGGATGCAGGTAGGTTACCCAAGGACCTTTTCTTTTTCAGTTATAAAAAGATTACTTAAAGTAATTATTGATTGAACAATCAATTGCAGAAAGAACTTGAATTTTATAAGTTTCACACATAAGTGGAAAACTAAAATCCTACAAAAAGTTCATATTGTACCTTACAATAATCTTCAAAAATACAGGACAGTCTGGGCTTAGTCATCACATAAGAGAAAACTTGGCAGTAAATTTGGGAAATAGAAGCCGTATTCATTCATCCATTTATTTACCTATGTGTCCAGTTAATATTTGTTGATTCCTTACCTTAGGCCTGACACTGTTTTATCAGCTGGGTTTACATTCATGTAAAGACAGAGACATCCTCTTCTGTCATCGAATCTACCTTCTATTCCAATCTTATTGCCACTAGGAAGGGTGAGAATGGTCCAATTACCTATACAAATTCCTGACTAATGATCCACTGGCTGCGTACGCCACATTGGCTATGGTTTATTTTATATATCTGACTTTTATTTTTTGTTTAGGATTATTTCTTCCTTCACACTCTAAATATCTTTTATCTAATGTTCTTACCTAATCGTCTGGCTAGAACCTCTAGTAAAATGTTGATTAGAAGTGTCAAGAGCAGACATCCTTGTCTTCTTTTCTTAAAAACCACTTTATTGAGGTAGAATTAACATTTAAGATCTGTAGTGAATGCAACTCAAGGAGTTTGGGGATAGGTATTCAGCTATGAAATCATCACTACTGTCCAGGTCATGTGCATGTTCATCACCTTCCAAAATTTCCTCTCATCCCCTTCATTATCATTATAGTTTTGTGTGCATGGCAAGCACATTTAACACAAGATCTACCATCTTGGCAGATTTTAAATATACAATACAGTAAAAGTTAGCTATAGGTATTATGCTGTATAGTTGATCTCCAGAACTTATTTATCTTGCATAACTGAAACTATAGCCTTTGACCCTCACTTTCCCAATCCCCCGTCCCCCAGGCCCTGGCAGACTTTAATTAGAAGAATAGTTACAAGAAGCATAATGAACCTGATAATGATATACTTTCATACAGTCTGGATTCTGTCATTTGACATGCATAATTTCTCTTGGAACTAAAATTTCTTAATTATAAAATGTTATTTTTTGCAGTGTGACTCTACAAGTTGTATGTCCTACCTCACATGTGTTAAAAGAACTCTGGTTTCTTCCCAGCTCATATAGTCAAGGGGAAATAGATTATGTGACTTAATTATTCCCAGCCAGGGACTTTGAGCAATGTCTCAGGCAGGCACATTTTGTTGTCAGTAGTGGCATCTAGTGGCTAGTAGCCAGGGCCCCACACTGCTAAACATTGCTACAAGGCACAGTGCAACAAACCCCTGCTCTTTCCCCTCCCTGTTCCAAACAAAAAGTATTCCTGCCCCAAATATCAATAGTGTTGAGGTTAAGAAACTCTGCTCTCACTAATATAAAAGATTTATTTTCTTCACATCTTATTTTTTCTCTGTCTCTAAACCTGACTTTGAAAGTTTGACTCTGTTGGTTTATCCAACCATTCATTTATTAATACATTCCTCCCAAAACCATTAAGATGTTGTGGGGGATACAAAGATATAGAGAACAGGACAGTTGGTCTCTACTTTATATCTGATTTCAGGAACCTACTTTACACATCACTGGAGAATCTTTTGGTTTTCTGAGAAGGAAGAGTGACCGATTAAATATTCCTTTGGGCAATCACACCAGGACAACTTTTGTGCATTCTGCTCATCTTTCCAGTTCTCTCTGGCTCGAAGTGAATGTCATTTTGCATGGTAGAAGTCTGGTTGTGAATTATTTGGAAGAGAAAAATGCAGTTCTGTTGTTCAAACTGCATCAAAGGCAGAAGCATGTGGGGGTGAGAAGGACAGGAAAATACGACCCTTTGTAATTATAATGTGGGGAAAATGTTTGGTTTAATAACAGGTTACAAAATAGATTTCTTAATCTAAAACGATAAAATCTTCTGAATAGGGGCAAGCTGATACCTCAGATAATGAACAAATAAGGCAATATTTATTCACATTGTATACCCTGGGGTAGGTCTAATAAGTCTTTCTTATCTACAGTTAGTCACATTTACACTTTAACAGTATACAATTCTTCTTCATATGCACTAGAAATGATGATGAGTCAAAGTGGGAAGAAAAAACATAAGAATTGTGTGACATTTCTATCTGAATAGTCAAATATAGGTGTCCTTTGACTGCATTTGACTGAAAAAATATAGATACAGGAAAGCTAGGTAGAAACAAAGAATACAATTGTATTTTTCATCATCAATCACTACTGCACATACACCGTGTGTGCATATACACACATGTATGAAAACGTGTGTGCATGTATGTATAGATGTGTGTATATGTATATGCACATACACACACAAGCACACAGTGACCCTCTGTGTCCATGAGTTCCTCATCTGTGGATTCAAACAACTGCAGATGGAAAATATTAATTTAAAAGGATGGTTCTGTCTGTACTGAATATGTACAGGCTTTTTTTGTCATTATTCCATAAACAATACAGTATAACAACTATTTATATAGCATTTACATTGTATTAGGTGTTATAAGATATAGAGATGATTTAACATATACAGGAGGATGTTTATAGGTTATATGCAAATAGTATACCATTTTATATAAGGGAATTGAACACACATAGATTTTTTAGTATCTGCAGGGTGTTCTGAAATAAATTGCCCACAGATACTGAGGAACAACTGTACAAATACACACACACACACACACACATTCTGTATTATTCAGAAACACCCATGTAATGAAGAGGTACCCTGTCTATCTTTAAAGAGCTGATTAAGTAGCTCATGATAGAGCACTGTGCTATTTGCTCTTATCCTCAATTTTCCTCATGATTCACCTAGAGTATGGCTATCTATCTGGAAACAGCTAAAATTAACAGAACAATTTAGAAAACCCACTGAGCCAAAGTTGCACAATGAAGACTAAAAGAAGGGAGGAAGATGAGTGACTCAGGGGATTCTTAATGGAATTTTAAGCCTTTTGTATTAATGCTCCCTCAATTTATGGATGGTGCACTGTTCTCATGGATACTTTCAAAGTGCTTTTTGGGAAACTCATTACTCCAAATTGGTGAAGGCAGATAGTGGTATTTTAGGAGCAAGTCAGGACTAGAATCCACATTTCTAGCTCTGAATTTCTAGTGTTTCAAAACTTAGGCTCTAGGGAGCATCAGCAGTGACTCAGGAGCTGGAGTGGCACTCACAGCCCCTCCACCTTGGGAGCCTGCTCCAGCTTCTCACATAAAGCAGCCCAAAAGTCTGAAGGTGGTTCTGAGAATTCACTGGTCCAGGATGACATATGGGGATACCAAAAACAATCCAGTGATTCCCCCCAGAGCAGCTTACATCCCCAGGAGTGTACTAGGAGTGTACTAGAAGTGTTAGGGCCCCCAGAAGGGGACCTCTAAACACTCTCCACACTCACAGATGAGAATCTCTCAGGCCGGCTACTAATCCACAGTAGGCGCTATCATTTCTGTGCACTCCCCACCCAGAAGACCCTTCCACTTCAGCTCACAGCCCTTAAGTGGTCACAAGATCTGGAGTACTTCAACCATTTAAACATCTGGGATGGAAATACTGGTTTTTCCTCAAACATCATCATAAGAATTGGTGCAATGCTTTCCCAAGGCCCACACTCATTCCACTGCACTGTGTCCCAATATCTCAGAGAAAACTGGATGATGGATGGGCATTTCATGAAAGATGCTTCCATCTCAGTTTTGTTATTATGGAGATAGATTCTCTCTTTAATTCATGACCGTGAACTTCAAGTGGGCCCTACAGGCAAAATGAGACAAACAAAGAGGAGCTTCTAGAGAGGTCTACAAAAAGCTATTGCCCCCCTTATTGAAGTCTCTTCTGGCCAGGAATGCCAGCAGCCAGGAAGATCAGCTAGACACAGAGTAGAGGAGAGCAAGAGCAAGCTGCGTGAATTTATCCCCACATCTCAGAGCAACCACTTCCTGAGGGTAATGACCATCGTCTTCCCCTTTTGATGAACTCTAACCTAGAAGCGAACGGAGATGAGATTTCTGGAAAAGGTAGCTTCTGGCTTAACAAGTTAACAATAACATACCCCAGAAAAAAAATGACAGTCAACTTAGATAAGACTAAAAATTCATTGTTAGATCTTACAGTGATGACCATGGCAAGAGCAAATTTGGTGGCATATTTAGAACAAAGGGTTTATATCTGGAGTGGATTTATAAGAGATCAGTCAGAAATGATACATTTTTTGAGAAGTTTACAGCACAGAAAGGCAAAGAAATGTAGCAGCTAGGTGATAAGCAAGGCCAAGGGGGGATTTATTTTCTAAGTTATAAAAAATAGCAATATGTTTGTGCACTAGTGGGAATGATCCCGTAAGAGTGTGATGCACACCTGTACTCCCAGCACTTTGAGAGGCTGAGCCTGCAGTGAGCCGAGATTGCACCACTGCACTCCAGCCTGGGGTACAGAGTGAAACCCTGTCTCAAAAATAATAACAATAAAACTGTGCATTTGATTTTAAAAAGATGTTGGAGTCATGAGTTTGGATAGAAAAAAGGAAGGAAAATCAAGTGCACTGGAGACACTGGCTTTTGAAAGGACCCTGGAATGCCAGCAGTGCTTCTTGCCTCCCCTGCTACCAGCCTGGTCCAAGCCAGCATCTTCTTCTACTGAGATAACTGCAGTAGCTCCTAACTAGTCTCCCTCCTCCGTGTTTTACCCACCTATAAACCCACATAGCGGTCAGTGTGGTCCTTTTAATACATATGTCAGATTAGGTCATCCCAGTGCTCCAAACCCTGTAATAGACACCCTCTTCACTCAAAGTAAAAAAAAAAGTCCTTGTAAGGCCACTCAAGTTCCCACTGGGTGGTCAGATTCTCCATTGTGTCTGGAGTCTTCTCTCCTACAGTTCTCTATCTCTCATTTACTTCTCTTGCCTTTTTTGGAAGTCCCAGGCACCCTCTTATCACAGGGCCTTTGTTCCGGCTTGTGCCTCTGACTCAGACATTCATGTCCTAGATATCCCCTTATTTAACTTCTTCTCTTCCCTCAAGGTTTTGTTCATATTTCACCTTCTCATTGAGGCCCACCCTGACCACTTATTTAAGTTGCAACCTAACCTCACATTCCCATCCCTCTTATTGTGCTCTGCTTTTCCTTTCTTCCACAAATATTTACTACTTTCTAAAGACAATGTAATTGACTACAGTAGTCCCTTTTTATCCACAATTTCTCATTTTGCAGTTTCAGTTACCTGCAGTCAACTGTGGTCTGAAAATATTAAATAGGACACTCCAAAACTAAACAATTCATAAGTTTTAAATTGGGTGCCATTCTGAGTAGCATGATGAAATCTCACACCATCCCTTTCCGTCCTGCCCAGGACATGAATCTTCCTTCGTCTAGCATTTCCACGCTGTATGCCCTGCCTGCCCCTTAGCATTTAGTAGGTGTTTCAGTTATCAGATCAACGGATTACAAGAAGAAGAGTGAGTACAGTACAATAAGATATTTTGAGAGACACAGAGACAAAAACCATACTCACATAACTTTTATTATAATATATTGTTATAATTGTTCTACTGTATTATTAGCTATTGTTGTTAAGCTCCTACCATGCCTAACCTATAAATTAAACTTTATCAGACCCTATGTGGTGGCTCACGCCTGTAATCCCAGAACTTTGGGAGGCCAAGACAGGTGGACCACTTGAGGTCTGGAGTTTGAGACCAGCGTGGCCAACGTGATGAAACTGCATCTCTACTAAAAATACAAAAGTTAGCTGGGTGTGGTGGCACAAATCTGTAATCCCAGATACTTGGGGGGCTGAGACAGGAGAATTGCTTGAACCCAGAAAGCAAAGTTTGCTGTGAGCTGAGATAGCACCAGTGCACTCCAGCCTGGGCAACAGAGTGAGACTCTGTCTCAAAAAAAAAAAAAAAAAAAAAGAAAAAAAAAGAAAAAAAAAAAGCCAAAAAAAATACTTTATCATAGGTGTGTATGTGATATACTTTGGCTCTGTGTCCCCACCCAAATCTCATCTCGAATTGTAATCCCCATGTGTTGATGGTGGCCCCGGTGGGAGGTGATTGGATCATGAGGGAGGTTTCTAATGGTTTAACACCATCCCCCTAGTGCTGTCTCATGAGTAGTTCTCACAAAATCTGATGGTTTTAAAGGGACTAAAGAGCTTTTGCATGGCAAAAGGAACAGTCAGCTCACAAAGTGGGAGAAAATCTTCACAATCTATACATCTGACAAGGGACGAATATACAGAATCTACAACAAACTGAAACAAATTAGCAAGAAAAAAATAAACAATCCCATGAAAAAGTAGGCTAAGGACACGAATAGACAATTCTCAAAGGAGATATAGAAGTGGCCAACAAACATATGAAAAAATGCTCAACATTACCAGTGATCAGGGAAATGCAAATCCAAACCACAATGTGATACCACCTTACTCCTACAAGAATTTCCATAATCAAAAAATCAAAAAATAATAGATGTTGGCTTGGGTGTAGTGAAAAGGGAACACTTCTACACTGCTGGTGGGAATGTAAACTGGTACAATTACTGTGGAAAACAGTAGGAAGATTCCTTAAAGAACTAAAAGTAGAACTACCATTTGATCCAGCAATCCCACTATCCTGTATCTACCCAGAGGAAAAGAAATCATTATATGAAAAAGACACTTGCACAAGCATGTTTATAGCAGCACAATTCACAATTGCAAAAATGTGGAATCAACCCAAATGCCTGTCAATCAATAAGTGGATAAAGAAACTGTTATACACACACACACACACACACACACACACACACACACAAAATAGAATACTACTCAGCCATAAAAAGGAATGAATTAATGGCATTCACAGCAACCTGGATGAGATTGGACACTATTATTCTAAGTGAAGTAACTCAGGAATGGAAAACCAAATATTGTATGTTCTCACTTATAAGGGGGAGCTAAACCATGAGGATTCAAAGGCATAAGAATGAAACATTGGACTTTGGGGACTCGGGGAAAGGGTGGGAAGGGGTGAAGGATAAAAGACTACAAATTGGGTGCAGTGTATACTGCTCAGGTGATGGGTGCAACAAAATCTCTGAAACCACTACTTATATTACCAAACACCACCTGTTCCCCAAAAACGTATGGAAATAAATTTTTTTTTAAGTGTGTGGCGGTTCCCTTCTCTTGCTCTCTTTCCTGCTCTGACATGTGAAGATGTGCTCACTTCCCCTTCGCCTTCTACCATGATTGTAAGTTTCCTGAGGCTTTCCAAGTCGTGCTGAACTGTGAGTCAATTAAACCTCTTTTCCTTATAAATTATCCAGTATCAGGTAGTTCTTTATAGCAGTGTCAAAACAGACTAATACAGTATATATATAAACAAAAACATAGTGTATATGTGATTTGGTACTATCTGCAGTTTCAGGCATCCACTGGGGGTCTTGGAACATATTCACAATGATAAGGATAAGGGGAGAGTACCATATTTTCCCATGTTTCTAGTCCATTGCCTCTCTCACTCAGAATGTGGGCTTCGTGAGCATCATATTCACTGGTGTATCTCAAGCTGCTTAGAACAGTGCCTGGCACATTGTGGACAGTCCATAGGTATTTTTGGATGAATTAATATATTTAGCTATAAGAAAACCCTAGTAAGCTTTCTAAAGATTTATGAATGAAAAGTCAGAGGCTACTTCTTTGTGCCAGGTTAGTATACTACTCTTTGTAAATCTCATCAGAAGTGTGTCTACTAAGCTGCAAAAAAAATTATTTGAAAGTTGAAGGAAGTGAATGATATTTTTATCTAACTATTTTGCATTTGCTGCAAGGTACATTCGCCAAATAAATATTTATAGCAACCTTCATATAAGCTTAGAACATATCAATTGATAATGTCATTCAATTAAGCCTCCCCAACAACATTGTAAGATAGGCATTATCATACCTGTTTAATTGTTAAAGAAAATGAAACTCAGAAGTCTTAAGTGGCTTGCTCAAATTCTCATAAAATGAGTAAACGGGGAAGCTGTATCTCAATTACAGACTTTATGTTCCATTGAAGATGCTTCTTAACTTAGCTCTATTACGTGGAGAAATAGCATATGTAGTACCAAGTACAGTAATTAAATATTGAAGAAATTTAACAATGCTATATCTATAGCCTGAGAGGTTTATATAAATTTTAACTAAATATCTACATCTATATCCATGTCTCTTTCTATTTTTGTATCCTCTATCTAAATATCCATCCATTCATCCATTCATACACACATGTATAAATTTATTGAGTACATAATCTGAGCAAGGTAAGTATTATGTGCTATGCAAATATTATCTCAGTTTTATTCTATCCCAAACACCAGAATTAAGGTATCCCATTTTAAACATGAGAAAGCTGAGGTGCAAAGAGGCTAAATAACTTGCCCCAAGTTAACAGCAGGAGGAGCCACAATGTGAACCTGGAAAGTCTAACTACATAGTCAGTGCTCCCAACCATGTCAGCATACTTTTTCCTCCCTCAATTAATGAGAACAGGTTTGATTATATTAATTTGATAATATTTAGAGGGATACAATTTCTGAACTGCTTTGTTCCATTTCTAAAAGGCTTAGTTTATCATAATGCCTTTGGCTGGCATCCTTCTGTAAGCCTGGTGGTTAACCAGGCCTTCTGTCCTAGGTGAAAGTGACATAAAATGTCTACTGCAGTGAGGTTAGTGTCTCCATCCTGACTGGGCTCCACTTTTCCTTGGAGCCCCATATTTAATGTAAGGTGCTCAGTCTTCAAGCACATACATCAGTGGCTCTACAGACTGGCTATTATCAACCCAATTCCTGGAGGCTGAGCCCAGCAAATCAGAATTCTACATTTAAAATAGGTGTTTTCAAAGCAAGCTTCTTATCTTAAAATGTGGTTAAGAGTCCTTCATTGATTAAAACGTGTTCTGCTGTTTGCCATCCTCATAGGTATGGACATTTTAATCTAAGCAGTTTGGAATGGGAGGGTGTGAAGAGTGACCAAGCTAAAATGTCAAGTTCAGACTGCAAATGTATAATTTTAACAGATGTGTGTCTAAGAAAGCAATCCACGTGTCTATAAGCTGACTTCAACTATGCTCCAGAAGTCCCCTGAAACTCTAAACCTGATCAGAATTCAAGATGAAAGCTTCTTTGACCCTAGAAGAACTGGGTAATACTTCTCATTGTTTCTCTTTGCTGGTCTGTTATTACCATTCAAGGAAATAGAGAGCAGAGGGAAACCATACTTCTATTTTTAATAAATCAATAGCATATGTAACCATGTTTTTTGAGGCTTTACCATCAATCTGTGATATAGGCATTATTTCATTTAAAGGAATGGAATTGCAATCAGGTTGGATAAGGCTGTGCAATCTAATACTTAGTCTAAAATGAGTACAAACGTATTCCTGAATGTGATTATAAGAATAGGTTGTTTTTTTCTGAATGCTGTCTGACTTTTATTGGGCTGCTCCACTAAATTCCCATTAGACCTATCTTGATTTATTTTAAACACTGGTCATTTATTCATTGTTTCATTTAACAAACATTTATTGAACATGTACTATGTGGTAAAAACTGTGCTACACATCAGGGCTAGGGAGATAAGTTAGATACAGTTTCTAACATGAAGGCACTTATAATTTCATAAGAAAATAACCACTTTAACAGATAATGATAATGTGGTAAGTCCAGCGATGGAGATAGTTATACAAGACCCTGTGCCTATGAATTGTTTAAACCAATTTCTTCTGTATATGAAAGCAAATCAGAAATAGAAACTGTTACCCTGCTGCATGCAAAATTTGTTTACCATAGTACACAATATGTGCAGCCATGCCATCAAATCATTACATACATGGCATAGGTCTACTTCATTATCTTGGGCATACTTTTTAAAATAGCATCTACACAGTGTGCGTTATTATTTTTTACTTCTTAATGACCAAGTTCTAGTCCATTTTTTATCTCTAGTTCTCAATCACAAAAGTTCTTTCTTTATTCTTCTTCCTGACTGCCTATATATATATATATATGTTTTTTAAATTTGTATTTATACTTATTTCTTCAGAATGTAGGATTGTTTCTGTCTGTCTGCTTTATAAGTGCCCAAATATTATTTTCATGAATGTCTTTCACGGTTATTGATTGGCAAACAAGTCAAATCCTAAAACTACAGAGTAACAGGCTAATCCCAATTCTATTCCCCATTAGCAAGAGCACCTCCTTGCTCTCCAACCAGAGTGAGAAGGCAAAGATGCTACTCCCACTCAGATTGAGCATATTATTTATGTTCTCTGTGGGGAGTTGCATGAGTTATATTACTAGGAAAATTAATTCCTGCACTTCTGATTTTACTTACAGAGTTTGTTGGTGCTTGTGGAAAGAGTAAAATTACAAATCCTGATAAGTTAATGACAGAGACCCTATGTAAATTTGTTTGGAAATTTTCTTCATCTAATCATATCACCTTTAGATGTACATGGCCAGTGTGTAGATCTGCACTTCTTTGCATAATCAAATAGAGTCTTGAAATTGTCAATGCTTCTCGGAAGAGAGAAGGTGAAATCAATGAAAAAGGAGAGGGGAGAGGGGCAAAACAAACTAATGGTAGGCAAGGAGCCTGGAGAGAAAGACAGCCATGGGAAATGAGCGGTGGTGGGTTTGATAAAGGATTTTAAGGAACAAAAATGCTATTATTTGCTTTCTAGTTTTTTGGCGATACTGTCATTTAACTGCCTCAGATATCCACAAGACTTTAATAACTCTGCTACATAAAACAATCCTGTGTTTGAGGTTGTTTAGTGAACACAAAAGTAAAATGGTCTGTAGTGCACATTAAGGTCATCTTGGGGGAGACAAGAAACCAGCCACAGGCAGGAAGAAAAACACAGGGGAGGCTGAAACTTAAGTGGAAAAAGAAAAATTAAAGCAAGAAATGACAGGAGTAAGGTAATCCTCTAAAAATTCCTGGATTTGAGATTGTGATGTGTATCTCTGAAAGTGTGTGCAAGTGTGTGCTTTAGGTGTATGTTAGAAGGTAGCAGAAGATGTTGAGTTTCTCACTACAGGTGGAATAATATTTGAAACACATTAATTTAAAAATTGCAAAATTAAGTTAATCCATAATTCTAAAGGATTAGGGGATTCTAGGGAGAAGAATACTTGGATTACACAATCAATGTGTTTCAGATGAAATGGTAGTGCTATCCATCAACCACATTTGCATTGAAATATATTTATTTTTGTATGTTTGTTTTGCAGATTAGATAGCTCAGATGGTTCAAGTCTCTACCAGTGAAATCAAACTCTGGAGTTTACACCTCCCTCCAGGCATTTCTCTTTGTGCAGAAGAAAATTGTACCAAACTCAAGGCCACCCCAGGATGGTTGATGCAGAACATGCAAAATTCTACCTTCTTCCAGGCCCTTGCAAATGCTGTTTCTTCTGCGAAAGCTGTCTCCTGCCTTCCAGTTCCACACAGGATACCCTGTCAGTCAGTTGCCCTGCAAGACTCAGCAAAAGGGATTCTTCCCTGTAAATGTTTTTATGCATCTACTCAGGAAAGAACATCCTCACTTCTCTGCATTGTATTCCACATGGATGACTTCAGTGATAGCTCCTTGAGCCCTATGGAGAAAGACAGCTACAGTGAATTAATAATGCTTGGGTAACTATTAGGGACTTTTAAGACAAAATATGCACTTGACATTGAATTAATTAACATTATGTAACGCTTGATTGCATTGCATCGTTTTGCATGTAGCATATATCAACCTCCCTGTGTTGTACCGTGAGTCATTCCAGATACAGGGAACACACGTACTCATTTCGTTCTTGAATCCCACGTTCTTACATAATAAGTATTTATTAGTAGATGTATGCTACATGAATAAATTAATAAATTAGTGAATGAATGGATGTGTAGATGGTTATGTAAAAGGATAGATAAATTTCTTACCCCTTGACACTTACACTATTTTCCCAGAAGATGCAAGGCTTTTATTTATGTTGTTATATTTTGCTGGGAGATTTTCTTGTTTGTGATTTTTCATTCACTATGTAAAGAAGAAAATATATACCTGTTAACTGAGGTAAACCTAAAACAAATTGCCTAAGACCATGACCAACTTGTCTACAATCATAATCATAAACAACATTGTATATAAATATATCATAGTTGATCATAAAGGAGAATAAGAAAGAGATGATAGGTGAATTAATGAAAATGTGACACCACAAGTAAAAAATAAAATAAAATCAAAAGCCAAGGGGGCTAATCAGATGATTTTATGTAGAAAAATCATGTCCATTTATGTTATATGTGTGTGCATGTGTATGTATGTCTGTATGTATATATACATATATATATATCAGATTACATATATATTTCAGAACTAGATCAAGAAAAGACTGGATCTATAATTTGTGAGGCCCAGTGCAAGATGAACATGCAGAGTGTCGTGTTCAAAAATTCAGAATTTCAAGATGGCAAGAGAAGAGCATTATACCCATCAGAGTCTGAGTTCGGATGCCTATGTGATTGCACAGTTCAAATGCCACAAAGTCAGCCCTACCTAATTATTCCCTTTCTACAATCTTTAGATAAAAATTTTGTTTGCTTACAATTACAGTATATATAATTATAAATATAATGTATTATGTTATAAAATTATAATTAACATATTATATGGAGTTATAATATGTAATTATTGGCTATCATGCTCTCTTTGGCTAGAAGCTAGAAAATGTCAAGGATTATAGTCCATGGATCTATTCCACTTTGTTACTGTTATACATATTATCCATGTCCTCAAACACTAATATTTTATGTGCTAATCCATCACGATTGTTTACATAGGGGAAGGCTCAAGACAGCTGATGACATGCAGTGAGGGTATGCCTCTTCCATGGAGAATAACCAAAATATTGAATAAATATTCACACTTCAAATAGATTTTCTGAGAGAGAAAACTGGGATTCAACAGAGAGGTGATGGGAGACACTGAGGATAAAGAAGGAAAAAATGGGGCTCCTAGCCTGGGATCACCAGTAGTGGGCACTGGACCTGCACCCAGAGAATAAATAAGTGGAGGACGCTGGGGACTCACATTCTTACCGTGGGCCTTTGTGATCCTAGCTACAAGAGAGTTCCATGGCTTGACAAACTGACTGCAGACTGCTCGGTTCTGGCCTCGCCATTCTGTCCTGCTTCTGCTGGCTGGACACTGAAGAGAGAACCTTCAGGTTGGGGTGTGGAAGCTGGGTGGGTCCCAGTGCCACTTGCTAGGCTGCAGATTCTGGCAAACCCTCTTCCCCCACATAGGTACTGTGGCCCAGGAAAAGTACTTTCATCCCTCCCTGGAAGATTGCCCCAGTGGCTTGAGAGCTAACCCCTAATCCCCACTGGGGTCAGCACTTATGCTTGCCATGGATAGCCTAGTTACACCTCCACTGACCCACCCAGCCCAGCTTTGGCCCCTACAATCACCTTGGAAGCAAAGCACAAGGATGAGTAGCCCTGAGATTTCCATAGCCCGCCCATCACTGGAGAAACATTAGTACTTCTCCCGGTTAGTAAAAGCTAAGAAAAAAATCCCACTGCCACCACTGCAGCTGCGTATCTTCTGCAAGCACCACCTACTGTCTGGGAGGTCAACATGCATAGACTCCCACAACTTTGCTGACACTATCATGCAGCACTCAACTAGTCTTTATCAACAAAAGTGAGACAGCTACTGGCCAATAAGGGGAACTGCATAACCCATTCCAATTCCTGCACAGAATTGTGCAGCACTGGGGAGTGAAACAAGCTGCCTAGACCTCCACTTTTCTGTTTCTGCTGATGGCAGTGAGCCCAAACACACACCCAGTACACCACTGTTACCACCTACAAACAACCAGTATTTATGAAAACCACTGCAATAAGGTTATCTATAACCAAAAAATTCATGCAGAACCTTGGCCTCCTAAAAGCACAAAGAAGCGAAGTCAAAAGACTGTCCCCAACATATGCTACAGTCAAACTCTCAAGAGCTAAAAATTAAAGTCCCATCCAAATGAAAGTAAATTCAAAAATAAGAAGTGACAGATTTTCCAGATGAAAACAAAATGGGGCACAAGGTCCCTGGCACCATGAAAAACCAGACTGTAGCAACACCTTCAAAGGATCACATACTACCTCTCTAGCAATGACTCCTAACCAAAATGAAAATTCTGAATGAAAGCTAATTCAAAATATGAATTTGAAGGAAAATCAATGAGACTCAACAGATTGTTGAAAGCCAATACAATGAAATAAGAAAAATAATTCAAAGTATAAATAAAACATTTTCTAAAGGGATATTTTATAAAGAAGAATTTTTTGAAATGAAAAATTTGCTGAAGGAACAACAAAATATAGGTAAAATCTTTAACAGTAGACTAGACCAAGCAGAAGAAAGAATTTCAGAGCTTGAAGACAGGTATTTAGAATTAACCAAGTCAGATAAAAAAAGAAAAAAAATTAAATGAACAAAGCCTTCAAGAAAGATAAGATTATGTAAAGGAACCAAACTTATGGGTTACAGGCATTCTGAGGAAGAAGAAAAAAATAAAAACTTTAGAAAAGTTATTTGAGGGAATAATTTTAAAAAAATTCCCTGGTCTTCCTGGAGATGTAGATATCCAGATACAAGAAGCACATAGAACATCAGAAAGATACTTTGCAATACTAACATCACCAAGGCATACAGTCATTAGACTATTTAAAGTCAATGTGAAGGAAAAATATCCTAAAAGAAACAAGAGAGAAGCATCAAGTCGCCCAAAAAGAAAATTCCATTAAACTAACAGAGGAATTCTTAGTAGAAATCTTACAAGTCAGGAGGCACTGGGGTGCTATTTTAAGTCTTCTTAAATAAAAATACAACCAGCCAAGATTTTATATCCTGCTAAACTAAGTTTCATAAATGAAAGATAAATAAAGTATTTTCTAGACAAGAGGCTAAGGTAATTTGTCACCACTAGACCAGCCCTATTAAAAATGCTCACAGGAATTCTAAACATGGAAACAGAAGTGTGATACTTGCTGTCATAAAAAGACACGAAACTATAAAACTCATAGATCTTATAAAGCAACCACACAATTGAGACTACAAAGCAACCAGGTAACAATTAACATCACAACAGGAACAAACCTCCACATGTTAATATTAATATTAATATTAACCTTGAACGTAAGTGAAATAAATGCTTCACTTAAAAGATATATACTGGCAGAATGGACAAGAATACCAGATCCAAACATATGTTTCCTACAAGAAGCCCACCTGGCAAAGACATTTATACTCAAAGAGGTGGAAAAAGATATTTCACACAAAAAACAAAAGTAAGCAGAAGTGGCTATACTTTTATAAGATAAAACAGACTTTAAGTCAATGACAGTAAAAATAAAAAGATGAAGAAGTCATTGTAAAATGATAAAGGAATCAATTCAATAAGATGCAACAATCATAAATATATATGCACCCAACACTGGAACATCCAGATTCATAAAACAAATACTAGTAAATCTAAGAAAATAGAAAGAAATCCAACACTAGTAGGGAACTTCTATAACTCCACCAAAAACACAACAGAACATCAAGGCAAAAAAATTAACAAAGAAACTTTGGACTGTAATTAGACTCTAGACCAAATGAATCTGACAGCCATTTACAGAACATTCTACCCTACAGTCATAGAATATATATTCTTCTCATGTGTGCATTAAACATTTTTGAAATTTTACTATATTCTATGCCACAAGACAAGTCTCAATAAGTTTCTAAAAATCAGAATCATAGTAAGCATATCCTTGGACCACAGTGAAATAAAACTAGAAATCAATACCAAGAGAAACTCTCAAAACTATATAAATACATCTAAATTGAGCAACTTGCTTCTGAACAATCTTTGAACAAAGAATAAAATTAGGGGAAAAATTTGGAACAAATGAACGTGGAGCCACAACATACCAAAACCACTGGGACACAGAAAAAGCAGTGCTAAAATGGAAGTTTATAACATTAAATGCCTACATTAAAAAAAGATAGAAAGATCTCAAATTAACAACTTAATGTCATACCGGAAAGAATTGGAAACACAGAACAAACAAAAAATAAAGCTAGCAGAAGAAAAGAAATAACAAAAGTCAGAGTAGAAGTAAATAAACTCGAGATGAAAGAAAACAGTAAAAAAGATCAATGAAATAAAAAGTTGGTTCTTTGAAAAGATAAAATTCATAGACCACTAGCTAGATGGACCAAGAAATAAAGACAGAGGATTCAAATAAGCACAATCAGATGACGTAACAACTGATACCAGAAATACAAAAGTTTATTAGAGACTATTGTGAGCATCTGTACACACACATACTATAAAGCCTAGAGGAAATAGATAAATTCCGGGAAACACAGAATCTCCCAAAATTGAACCAAGAAGAAATAGAAATTCTTACCAGACCAAAAATGAGTAGCACAATTGAATCAGTCATTTAAAAAATTTTCCAACAAAAAAAAGCCCTAGGATAAGATGGATTCACTGCTGAATTCTATCAGACATACAAAGAAGAATGGGCACCAATCCTATGGAAACTATTCTAAAAAAATAAGAAAGAGAGGTTCCTCCCTAACTCATTCTATGAAGCCAATATTACATGGATACCAAAGCTAAGTAAAGACACAACAACAAAAAAATAAAACTACAGGCCAATATCCCTGAGTAGATGCAAAAAACCTCAACAAAATACTAGGAAACTGGATCTGACAGTGCATCAAGAATATAATACACCAAAATCAAGTGGACTTTATTCCAGGGATGCAAGGATGGTTCAAAATATGTAAATCAATAAATGTGATTCAACACATAAGATATTTAGAAACAAAAACCATATGATCATCTCAATAGATGCAAAAAGAGCGTTTAATAGAATCCAGCAGCTCTTGTTGATACAAACCCTCTATAAACCAGGCATTGAAGAAACATACCTCAAAAAAATAAAAGCCATATACAACAAACCACAGCAAATATAATGCTGAGTGGGGAAAAGTTGAAAGCAATTTTCCCTCAGAACTGGAACAAAACAAGCATGCCCACTCTCCAAACAACTCCCACCAGGCCCCACTTCCAACACTGGAAATCAAATTTCAGCATGAGACTTGGAAGGACAAAACAAGCCATATTCACACTATAGCATATGGTAATATCTCTAAATTCAGAGGTATGTCGTGAACCTTTAGCTCCAAAGACAGAAGGCCAATCCAAACTAGCTAAACCACAATGCAAGTTATTGGCTTACTTAACTGGAAGTCCAAAGGTGAGGTGGGCTTCAGGATTGATTAAATAAGCAACATCAGCTCAACAGGCCTGCAGTTCTCATACCTTTCCTCTCCTCCAGCTGTAGGGTTTATCTTTGGGTAGGTAGTAAGATGGTGGCAGCTGCTTAGGTATCCTCTCAATATAAGACAAATTCCCTACAAAGAGAGAGAGTGTTGCTTCTTGAAGTTCTTCAGGAAGAGTAGCAAATCACGTTGCTAGAAGCTGCAATTTTAATCTCGTTGGCTCACACTGCATCACATGCCTACTCACAAAGCAATCATTGGCAAAACAAAAAAGTAAATAAATAACAAAAATAGCAAAAAAAAAAAAAAAAAGAAAAAATAAAGGTATTCTCTCTCTTCAGCACAACAGGGCCCATCTCTAGACCTTGGATTTGATGAACTTGAAGCCTCATCAAACCTGTATGAGAACTGTACCAATTTTCTCACTCTGGGATGTTTAAAAGGTAAATTTCATTCTCTACCACAGGAAATACAGTTGTATTTGAGGATATCTGAGTAGCATAATTTGTAATGAAGCTCTTTCTATTGTAAGAGGAAAAAACATGCTTTTAAACAATATTTTCTTCTCTTATAATGCCTTTTTTTTAATTATGGGAATGGTACTACTCCCTTTAGAAAACTAAATATTCAGAAAAATAAAAAGAAGATAGTAAAAGTTATATGTGATTTCTCACCATCATTAACGTTCGGAAAAGATCTTGCTACTTTGTTTTCTGTGTATATTTGTTTATCACATATTCAATTGGCTGCTAATGATAGAAACCCATTTTGAACTGATTTAAACAAAAATGGGAATTTATGTAAAGCCCACGGGATATTCCATGGAAGAGAAGGGAAGCTGAACTGTTACACTAGAAATTAGAAGGAAGCAGAAATTTAGAAAGTAGAGGCTCTGTATTTCTTTATTTTTTTGCAGCCTGATTTCCTTGCTTTGGGGGATAGATAGTACAACATAGCCACCCCATGGGTCTCAACTCTATACCTTCTTTCTCCATTAAGAACAAGCCAGTGTTCCTAGAGGAGTCAATCTGTTTTCCCAAGCTTGTGCCAAGAGTTCACATTTGGTCCCATCAACTGTGATAAGGAAACAGTTACACAGAATAATATGGTTACTGAAGACCCAACCTTCAGTAAGGAAGCTGGGTCATTTATCAGAGAAAGATAAACATTGTTCCCTGGACAGATGCCCCTAAAGTTTATTCCTCCTCCTCCTATTATACTACTACTGCCACTACTACTATAGAGACACAAAACACAACCACAAAAACCTATAAATGTCATTGAGATTATTCTGAACAAAAAGTTTTAAAATCTGTCTTTCAAAATGTTTTCCATGCATTCCAACATAAAACTCTCTCCCATATGATTATAATTGCTTCCAAAACACCATTTTCAGTGGCTGTGTAATATCCCATCTAATGGAGGTACCATTTCTTAGTGGTCCAACAATTGGAGAATAAATGCTTTAATCATTCTCAATGTCTTGTTATCATAAATAATAATGCTTGAATAGAAATCCTTGTAAAGTGCTTTTTGCCTGCATATTGGATTACTCCCATAGAATGGAGTCTTAATAGGGGAAATAATGGGGGCAGAAGACTTATTAAGACTCTTACTGCACATTGCCAAATTGTGTTCCAGAAAGGTTGTACTAAATTACATTTCTTGCAGAAATGACTGAGAGTTCTCATTTTTGTGGAGTGAATCTTTGGTAATATGGAATCTAATTACCCAGAGATATCCTATTCAATGAACTGTGTCATCATATCAGAACCATTATACAGGTAAAGTAGAATTTATTCCAACTGTTTTATCAAAGTAGAATTCCCAAACACTGCCTGCTTTCTACATCCTTCCCAGCAGTTAGGAATTCTGTATTTCAGTCTTTCTCTCCTGAAAGTTTGGGGCCACCAGGCACTGCAGACTCATTGAGTAGTGTTCTTCTGACCTTACAAAAGGGGATGGATGACAATAAAGCTCTTCTGTTTTGACATGTGTACCCAGGGAGTGATCAGAAACCAAGTCTTTAGTGAACGCCTGGTCAGGTGGAGAGAAAATTCTGTCTAACTGACTATCACTCAAGAGGAAGTTGGCCAAAAGCAGTGGCTCATGCCTGTAATCTCAGCACTCTGGGAGGCTGAGGCAGGAGGATTACTTAAGGCCAGGAATTCAAGAGACAAGCCTGGGATTCATAGAAGACCCATTTATACAAAAAACATAATTAACTGGGCATGGTGGTGTGCACCTGTAATCCCAACTACTAGGGAGGTTGAGATGGAGGATCAGCTGAGCCCAGGACTTGGAGGTTGCAGTGGTCTGTGATTGCACCATTGCACTCCAGCTTGGGTGGCAGAACAACAACCTGTCTCTAAAAAAGGCAAAAATAAAAGAGGAAGTCAAAGTTGGAAGCCACAAAGAAGGATAACCCAAAGCGTGGGGTGGAGGGAGATTAAAGGCAAGATCACAAGTGTCTGTAGGGATCAAGCAGATAGAGGAGAGAAGCATTTTGGGTATGGGTTGAGGCCAACTAGAAAGCCCACCTCCTCTGTAAAGTCTCAGCTCCTCAGCTCCAGCTATTGTTACCATGGGAGATAACTAGGAGTTCTGGGATTCAAAATCTTTTTGAAAGAAACCAGAAATGTGAATTTTTATAGATCTCCTAATTGTCAAATATTGTTTCAATTTTTCAGAAAACCTGTTCTGTGACAAATTTCATTTAGCATAATGTCTTCCAGTTCTATCCATGTTGTTACAAATGGTAGTATTTCCTTCTTTTTTAAGGCTGAATAATATTCCATGGTATGTATTTACACTTTTTTTTTTTTTTTTTTTGAGATGGGGTCTCACCTAGAGTGCAGTGGCATGCTCTCGGCTCACTGCAATCTCTGCTTCCTGGGTTCAAGCTATTCTCCTGCCTCAGTCTCCCAAGTAGCTGGGATTACAGGTGTGCACAACCACAGCCAGCTAATTTTTGTATTTTTAGTAGAGATGGGATTTCACCATGCTGGCCAGGATGGTCTCAATCTCCTGACCTCATGATCCACCAGCCTTGGCCTCCCAAAGTATGGGATTACAGGTATGAACCACCATACGCAGCCACCATATTTTCTTTATCTAGTCATCTGTCGGTGGACATTTGGGTTATTTCTACTTCTTGGTTATTGTGTATAACGCTGCAGTGAATATGGAGTGTTGATATCTCTTGTAGATTCCTATTTCAATTCTTCTGAACATATACCCAGGAGTAGAACTGCTGGATCATATGGTAGTTGTATTTTTAGTTTTTTGAACTTCTCTACTCTTTTCCTTAGCAGCTACAACATTTTATATCCCCATCACATTATACACATATTCTAATTTCTCTTTCTCACTAACACATATTATCTTTAATTTTTAAAATAATAGCCATCTTAGTATGTGTGAGGTGACTACATGGTTCCACTTACATGAAGAATCTAAAATAGTCAAACTGCTCAGCACTTTGGGAGGCTGAAGAGAGATGATCACTTGAGGCAAGGAATTTGAGACCAGCCTGGGCAACATAACAAGATCTCCGTCTCTACAAAAAGTAAACTTAGCCTGGTGTGATGGCATGTGCCTATAGTCCCAGCTACTTAGGAAGCTGAGGCAAGAGGATCCTTTGAGCCCAGGAGTTCAAGGGTACAGTGAGCTATGATTGTGCCACCACGCTCCAACCTGGGTGTCTCTTAAAAAAAAAAATTAAATAGTTAAACTTACTGAAGCAGACAATAGAAAGGTGGTTGCTATGGGCTGGGGATGGAGGGAAGAAGGAAATGGGGCATTGTTCAGTGGACATAAAGTTATAGTTACACAAGATGAATAAGTTTTAGATATCTGCTGTACCACAATATGCCTATAGTTAACACTACAGTGTGTGCACTTAGAAATTTATTTAGAGAGTAGATCTTAAGTTAACCATTCTTACCAAAAGAAGAAGAAGAGGAGGAAGAAGAAACAGCAGCAAAGGGACACAGGAAAACTGACAGTAATGAATATATTTATTACCTTGATTGTGGTGATGAGAGGTGAAACCAGCTGGACTTCCTGGGTTGAGTGGACGCTTGGAGAACTTTTCTGTCTTACAAGAGGATTGTAAAATGCACCCATCAGCACTCTTTAAAAACGTGCCAGTCAGTGGTCTGTAGCTAGCAAGAGGTTTGTAAAATGCACCAATCAGCACACTGTAAAAATACACTAATCAGCGCTCTGTAGCTAGGATTGTAAAATGCACCACTCAGCGCTCTGTTAAAACGCACCAATCAGCACTCTGTAGCTAGCAAAAGGTTTGTGAAATGCACCAATCAGTGCTCCAAAAAAAACACCAATCAGCGCTCTGTAAAATGCACCAATCAGCAGGATTCTAAAAGTAGCCAATAGCAGGGGGGATTGAAAAAAGGACACTCTGACAGGACAAAAATGGGACATGGGAGGGGACAAATAAGAGAATAAAAGCTGGCCACCCCAGCCAGCAGCAGCAACCCACTCAGGTCCCCATCCATGCTGTGGAAGCTTTGTTTTTTTGCTCTTCACAATAAATCTTGCTGCTGCTCACTCTTTGGGTCTGTGCTATCTTTAAGAGCTGTAACACTGACCATGAAGGTCCGTAGCTTCATTCTTGAAGTCACGAAGATCACAAACCCACTGGAAGGAATGAACTCTGGACACATCTTAAGTGCTCATCCAGGACATTGCCACGCAGTGAGTACCATCAGACCCCTTTCGCTTGCTATTCTGTCCTATTTTTCCTTAGAATTCAGGGGCTAAACACTGGGCACCTATCAGCCAGTTAAAAGTGACTAGTGCAGCCACAAGACTAAAGACACAGGTGTCAGGTTTTCTAGGAAAGGACTCTCTAACAACTCCCAAATCTTTGGAGTTGGGAGTGTTGGTTTGCCTGGAACCAGCTTCCATTTTTCCTGAGCTTCTGGGCTAAGCCAAGGGTCGACAGAGAGGAAAACCATTCAGCTCTAGGGTCCTGACAAAAAGTTGGTTGACCCTGCAGTCATGAGCAGAACTCTCAAAGTTACATCGCCCAAGCGAGACTTGCCCATCTATTCTATCTGGACCCTTGCTGCCTGGGTCCTAACTCCTGTCAGACAAACTTCCTCCTGCCTCTCTTCTCCAAGGCTAGTCCCACTTCTAAAAACCACTCCCTGTCCTTGGTGCTCTTTTAGTTTCTCCTATAAGAATGATTTCTAGTATAAATTTCAGGACTCTGTTCCCTTCTTTAGGCACATGGGCTCACCAACCAGAAAGACATAATTTGGCACAAAGACCAACCCTGGAGATCCCTTCCCTCCCTCAAAGTATGGCCCTCCACTCCACTTTGAGGCATATCATCTTTATAGGACAAGGGTAAGCTTCCAATACTAACAGGAAAAAACGCTTAGGACTCTAACAGGTTTTCTAGAATGTGTCGGTAAGGGCCACTAAATCCAACCTTCCTCAGTCCTCTTTGTGATCTAGGAGGAAATCTAGTATTTCTGCTGCTGCTTCGGTAGTGCAACTATTCCAAACAGCAGGGTCCAGAGACTGTTGCAGGTTCTTGGGCAGGGGGGGGAAAAAACACAAAAAACCATGGGCAGTTTATTCTTTCAGATAGGAAACACTCAGGTATCAAGAGGTTCACCCTTGAAATGCATCCTAAGACATTTGGGACCAATTTGACCCACGAACCCTGAAAAAGAAGTGGCTCATTTTTTTCTGTACTATGGCCTGGCCCCAATATTCTCTCTCTGATGGGGAAAAATGGTCACCTGAGGGAAGTATAAATTACAATACTATCCTGCAGTTTGACCTGTTCTGTAAAAGGGAAGGCAAATGGAGTTAAATAAATTATGTCCAAGCTTTATTTTCATTGAAAGATAATCCACAACTATGCAAAGCTTGCAATCTACATCCCACAGGAGGACCTCTCAGCTTACCTCCATATCCTAGCCTTCCTATAGCTCCCCTTCCTATTGATGATAAGCCTCCTCTAATCTCCCCTACCCAGAAGGAAACAAGCAAAGAAATCTCCAAGGGACCACAACCACCCCCCAACCCCAGGCTATCATTTATGTACCCTTCAAGCTGTAGGAGGAGGGGAATTTGGCCCAACCCAGCAACATGTCTCCTTCTCCCTTTCTGATTTAAAGCAGATCAAGGTAGACCTGGAAGTTTTTGGATGATCCTGATAGGTATATAAATGTCCTACAGGGTCTAGGGCAAACCTTCGTCCTTACTTGGAGAGATGTCATGCTATTGTTAGATCAAACCCTGACCTTTAATGAAAAGAATGTGGCTTTAGCTGCAGCCTGAGAGTTTGGAGATAGTTGATATAATAGTCAGGTAAATAATAGAATGACAGCTGAAGAAACGGACAAATTCCCTACCAGTCAGCAAGCTGTCCCCAGTGTGGATCCCCACTGAAACCTAGGTTCAGATCATGGGGTCTGGAGTTGCAAACATCTGTTGACCTGTGTTCTAGAAGGACTAAGGAGAATTAGGAAAAAGCCCATGAACTATTCAATGATGTCCACCATAACTCAGGGAAAGGAAGAAAATCCTTCTGCCTTCCTCGAGCAACTACAGGAGGCCTTAAGAAAATATACTCCCCTGTCACCTGACTCCACCGAGGGTCAATTGATCCTCAATGATAAGTTTATTGCCTGATCAGCTGCACATATCAGGAGAAAACTCCAAAAGTGAGCCCTGGGCCCTGAACAAAATCTAGAGGCATTATTAAAACTGGCAAACTCTGTGTTCTATAATACAGACCAAGAGGAACAGGCTGAAAAGGAAAAGCAAGATCAGAGAAAGGTCACAGTCTTAGTCATGGCCCTCAGACAAACAAATCTTGGTGGTTCAGAGCAGACAGAAAATGGAGCAGACCAATCACCTGGTAAGCTTGTTATCAGTGTGGTTTGCAAGGACACCTTAAATAAGATTGTCCAATGAGAAACAAGCCGCCGCCTCACCCGTGTCCACTATGCCAAGGCAATCACTGGAAGGTGCACTGCCCCAGAGGACAAAGGTTCTCTGGGCCAGAGGACCCTGACCAGATGATCCAACAACAAGATTGAGAGTGCCCAAGGCAAGTGCCAGCTCATGTCATCACCCTCACTGAGCCATGGGTGAGTTTAACCATTGAGGGCCAGGAAATTGACTTCTTCCTGGACACTGGTGCAGGCCTTCTCAGTGTTAATCTCCTGCCCCAGATGGCTGTCCTCAAGATCCATCCAAGGAATCCTGGGACAACCTGTAACCAGGTATTTCTTTCACCTCCTCAGCTGTAATTGGGAGACTTTGCTCTTTTCACATGCCTTTCTTGTTATGCCTGAAAGTCCCACACCCTTATTAGGGAGTAACATATTAGCCAAAGCTGGAGCTATTGTCTATGTGAATATGGGGAACAAGTTACCCATTTGTTGTCCCCTACATGAGTAGGGAATAAACCCTGAAGTCTGGGCATTGGAAGGACAATTCAGAAGGGCAAAAAATCCCCACCCAGTTCAAATCAGCCTAAAAGACCCCACGTCTTTTTCTTATCAAAGGCAATATCCCTTCAGGCCTGAAGCTCATAAAGGATTACAGGACATTGTTAGACATTTAAAAGCTCAAGGCTTAGTAAGAAAATTCAGCAGTCCCTCCAACACCCCAATTCTAGGAGTACAAAATCTGAATGGTCAGTGGAGACTAGTGCAAGATTTTAGGCTCATCAATGAGGCAGTAATTCCTCTATATCCAGTTGTACCAAACCCCTATACCCTGCTCTCTCAAATACCAGAGGAAGCAGAATGATTCACTGTTCTGGACCTCAAGTATACCTTATTCTGCATTCCCCTGAACTCTGACTCCCAGTTTTTCTTTGTCTTTGAGGATTTCACAGACCACACGTCCCAACTTACATGGATGGTCTTGCCTCAAGGGTTTAGGGTTAGCATCATCTGTTTGGTCAGACACTGGCCCAAGATCTAGGCCACTTCTCAAGTCCAGGCACTCTGGTCCTTCAGTATGTGAATGATTTACTTTTGGCTATCAGTTCGGAAGCCTCATGCTGGCAGGCTACTCTAGATCTCTTGAACTTTCTAGCTAATAAAAGGTATAAGGAGTCTAAATGGAAGGCCCAGTTCTGCCTACAAGTCAAGTATCTAGGTCTAATTTTAGCCAGAGGAACCAGGGCCCTCAGAAAGGAACAAATACAGCCTATACTGGCTTATCCTTGCCCTAAGACATTAAAACAGTTGTGGGGGTTCCTTGGAATCACTGGCTTTTGCCAACTATGTATCCCCAGATACAGCAAGATGGTCAGGCTATCCTATACTCTAATCAAGGAGACCCGGAGTGTTGTGGAAAGTCAGGGACTCCAAACGGAGGGACTGGCTTGAGCCGCAGCAGAGGAACATAAATTGTGAAGATTTCATGGACATTTATCATTCCCAGATAATACTCTTATAATTTCTTGTGCCTGTCTTACTTTAATCTCTTAATCCTGTTATCTTCGTAAGCTGAGGATGTACATCACCTCAGGACCCTGTGATAATTGTGTTAACTGTACAAATCGATTGTAAAACATGTGTGTTTGAACAATATGAATTCAGTGCACCTTGATAAAGAACAGAATAACAGAGATTTAAGGGAACAAGGGAAGACAACCATAAGGTCTGACTGCCTGCGGGGTCAGGCAAAAAGAGCCATATTTTTCTTCTTGCAGAGAGCCTATAAAAGGACGTGCAAGCAGGGAAGATATCACTAAATTCTTTTCCTAGCAAGGAATATTGATATTAATGCTCTGGGAAAAGAATTGCCTTCCTGGGGGGAGGTCTATAAATGGTCGCTCTGGGAGTGTCTGTCTTATGCAGTTGAGATAAGGACTGAAATACATCCTGGTCTCCTGCAGTACCCTCAGGCTTATTAGGGTGGGGGAAAAACCTCCACCTGTTTTCTGTTGTTTAAGATGTTTGTCAAGACAATATGTGCACAGCTGAACATAGACCCTTATCAGTAGTTCTGAATTTGCCCTAGTTCTGTTTCCTCAGAAGCATGTGATCTTTGTTCTCCTTTTTGCCCTTTGTAGCATGTGATGTTTGTGACCTACTCCCTGTTCTTGCACCCTCTCCCCTTTTGAAATCCTTAATAAAACTTCCTGGCTTTAAGGCTCAGGTGGGCATAATGGTCCTACCAATATGTGATGTCACCCCCAGAGGCCCAGTTGTAAAATTCCTCTTTGCATTCTTTCTCTTTATTTCTCAGCCAGCCAATGCTTATGGAAAATAGAAAGAACCTATGTTGAAATATTGGAGGCTGGTTTCCCCTATACCAGAGGGCAAATACTCATCTAGTAGAGTGGGAACCAGAGGCAGAAACAGCCTTCAAAACCTTAAAGCAGGCCTTAGTACAAGCTCCAGCCTTAAGCCTTCCCAAGGACAAAACTTTTCTTTATCCTTTACAGAGGGAGCGGGAATAGCTTTTGGAGTCCTTACTCAGACTCACAGGACAATCCCACAATCAGTGGCTTACCTAAGTAAGAAAATTGATGTAGTAGCAAAAGGTTGGCCTCACTGTTTATGGGTAGTTGCAGGAGTGGCCATCTTAGTGTCAGAGGCTATCAAAATAATACAAGGAAAGGATTTCACCATCTGGACTACTCATGATGTAAATGGCATACGAGGTGCCAAAGGAAGTTTATGGCTATCAGACAACCACCTGCTTAGATACCAGGCACTACTCCTTGAGGGACTGTTGCTTAAAATACGCCCATGTGCAGCCCTCAAACCTGCCCCTTTTCTCCCAGAAGATGGGGAAACCAATCGAGCATGACTGCCAACAAATTGTAGCCCAGACTAATGCCACCTGAGAGGATCTCTTAGAAGTCCTCTTAGCTAATTCTAACCTTAACTTATATGCTGATGGAAGTTCATTTGTGGAGAATGGGATACGAGGGGCAGGTTATGCCATAGTTAGTGATGTAGCAGTACTTGAAAGTAAACCTCTTCCCCCAGGGACCAGCACCCAGTTAGCTGAACTAGTGGTGCTTATGCGAGCCTTAGAACTGGGAAAGGAAATAAGAACAAGTGTGTATACAGATAGAAAGTATGTTTATCTAATCCTATATGCCCATGCTGCGATATAGAAAGAAATGAAGTTTCTAACCTCTGGGGTAACCCCCATTAAATACCACAAGGAAATCATGGAGTTATTGTGAGCAGTGCAAAAACCCAAGGAGGTGGCAGTTTTATAGTGCCAAAGCCATCAAAAAGTTGAAGGAGAAATGGCAGAAGGAAACCACTGGGCAGACGCTGAGGGCAAAATTGCTGCCAGTGGAACCTCCTATTAGAAATACCGACGGAAGGACACTTAGTATGGAATAACCTTCTCCAAGAGATTAAGCCCCAGTATTCCCTGACAAAAACAGAATGGAGACTTTCATGGGGGCATAGTTTTCTCCCATCTGGGTGGTTAACAACAGAAGAGGGAAAGGTACTTATGCCTGAAGCCAGCCAGTGGAAAATACTTAAGACCCTCCACCAAACTTTCCATATGGGTATTGAAGCACTCATCAAATGACCAAATCCCTATTTACAGGGCTAAATCTCCTCCAGACCATTCAGCAAGTAGTCAAAGCATGTGAGGTGTGCCAAAGGAATAATCCCTTGGTCCATCATAAGGCTCCTCTGGGGGAAAAAAGAATAGGGCACTATCCTGGAGAGAGTTGGCAGTTAGAATCACCCATATGCCTAAGTTAAGGGGATTTCAATACTTGTTGGTCTGTGCTGATACCTTTACAAATTGGATAGAAGCCTTCCCCTGCAAGACAGAGAAGCCTCAGGAAGTGGTTAAAGTCCTAATTCATGAAATAATTCCCAGATTTGGGCTTCCCCAAGCTTATGGGAAAATGAAAATAACAAACTCACTCACCTTTTAAACATACACAACCAGTTCTGTCTACCTAGCCAAGGCATATTCTTCTTATGTGGCACTTCAACCTATATATGCCTCCTCACCAACTGGACAGACCCCCTGCACTTTAGTCTTCCTAAGTCCCAACATTGGCATTGCCCCAGGAAATCAGACCCTACCAGTGCCCCTCAAAGCTCAAGTCCCTCAGCACAGGGCCATACAACTAATACCCCCACTTAGAGGGTTAGGAATGGCCACTGCTACAGGAACTGGAATAGCAGGTTTATCTACTCCATTATCCTACTACCACACACTCTCAAAGGATTTCTCAGACAGTTTGCAAGAAATAACAAAATCTATCCTTACTCTATAATCCCAAATAGACTCTTTGGCAGCAGTGACTCTCCAAAACTGCCCAGGCCTAGACCTCCTCACTGCTGAGAAAGGAGTACTTTGCACCTTCTTAGGGGAAAAGTGTTGCTTTTACACTAACCAGACAGGGATAGTATAAGACACTGCCCGGGATTTACAGGAAAAGGCTTCAGAAATCAAACAACGCCTTTCAAATTCTTATACCAACCTCTGGAGTTGGGCGACATGGCTTCTCCTTTTTCAAGACAGCCATCTTGCTATTACTCACCTTCGGGCCCTGTATTTTTAACCTCTTTGTCAAATTTGTTTCCTCCAGGATCGAGGCCATCAAGCTACAGATGTTCTTACAAATGAATCCCCAAATGAGCTCAACTCACAACTTCTACTGAGGACCCCTGGACCGTCCCACTGGCCCTTTGGCCTATAGAGTTCCTCTCCAGAGGACACTACAACTGCAGGGCCCCTTTGCCATACCCAGTAGGAAGTAGCTAGAGCAGTCATCACCCAATTCTCAACAGCAGTTGGTGTGTCCTGTTTAGAGTGGGGATTGAGAGCTGAAGCGAGCTGGACTTCCTGGGTCGAATGAGGACTTGGAGAACTTTTCTGTCTTACAAGAGGGTTGTAAAATGCACCAATCAGTGCTCTGTAAAAATGCACTAATCAGCTCTCTGTAGCTAGCAAGAGGTTTGTAAAATGCACCAATCAGCGCTCTAAAAATGCACCAATCAGCGCTCTGTAAAATGCACCAATCAGCAGGATTCTAAAAGTAGCCAATAGCAGAGAGGATTGAAAGAAGGGCACTCTGATAGGACAAAAATGAAACATGGGAGAGGACAAACAAGGGAATAAAAGTTGGCCACCCCAGTCCCAGCAGCAACCTGCTCAAGTCCCCTTCCAGGCTGTGGAAGCTTTGTTCTTTCACTCTTCACAGTAAACCTTGCTGCTGCTCACTCTTTGGGTCCATGCCATCTTTAAGAGCTGTAACGCTCTCCACAAAGGTCTGCAGCTTCATTCTTGAAGTCAGCCAGACCATGAACCCACCAGAAGGAACCAACTCTGGACACAGTGATAGTATCATAGGTATATGCATGTGTGCAGATTAGTCAACTTGTATAACTTAAATATGTATAGTTTTCGTATCAGTCATATTTCAACAAAGCTGTAAAAAAGATATTGTCAAAAATGAAAGAGAAAATGAAAAATTAATTTTCAAAATGGAAAAAGCAAATGAAAAATACCAAAAACAAGTGTATTGGCCAAACACTTCTGTGGCCTAGATATTGCCACAACTTTTGTGACCTCTCATATGGAAGCTGAAGTGTCACCTGCAGGAATTCTTTATGTGGTTTTCATGGTCACAGACACAGTATGGCTGGGAACACGTTAAAAATTTCAAGGAGAAGGGACAGTTAAGGGTCAGACAAATATGAAGCTGGCTGGAAGCTCCAAGTGTGGAAAGCATTTGTCTGTAAATAGTAAGACCCCTAGATACATAGAGGCCCATTTTATAAGAGAGAAGATAATTTTTACCTTGGCTGAGGCTATACTTCCAAAAATTGTGAGTATTGTCACATTCTTATGCAAAAAGTACATCCTCTGTGAAGGAATAAGCATCTGAAATAATGTGCTCAGGTAACTGATTTCACTGACTAGCCCCAGCAAGTCTGGATTCTGCAACTGTTTTATAATGTATTACTTCAGCATGTAGATGAGTTCCAGATAAGACATCAATTTGTGATGTTCACGTCTAAAAATAGAGCCACAGCCTAGTCAGTGTTGCCCTTTAGATTCTATTTCCTTTTTACTCTGCTGTCAGCTAAGTCCCAGGGATCACCATAAGTCTGATTATAAAAACAAGTCCTGGCTGGGCTCGGTGGCTCATGCCTCTAATCCCAGCACTTTGGGAGGCCAAGGCAGGTGGATCACGTGGTCAGGAGATCGAGACCATTTAGGCTAACATGGTGAAACCGAACTCTACTAAAAATACAAAAAAGTTAGCTGGGATGGTGGCAGGTGCCTGTAGTCCCAGCTACTTGGGAGGCTGAGGCAGGAGAATGGCATGAACCCAGGAGGCAGAGCTTGCATTGAACCAAGATTGCGCCACTGCACTCCAGCCTGGGCAACAGAACAAGACTCCATCTCAAAAACAAAACAAAACAAAAACAAATAAACAACAAACAAGTCCTGTGTTTGGGAAGGAAAACTGATGTGTTGGAAATCAGTGGACATGGCTGTTTTGAGTGGCTTCCTTTCCTCAGGAAACTGTAACAACCCCATCTATCATCTTGACAATGCCATGCATTACATATGGAGCCTTCAGATTCATAACCATCCAAGGACCTTTCATTATGTATCAGTTTCTTAAATGCAGGGGAGCAAAGCTCCTCTTGGTTTTGCTTCAAACATCACCAGGAGCAGTGAACACGTGCCCCTCTCCCTGGCACCCTAATCAGCTCAGCTCAGGAGGCACTGTTATCTGCCTTTGATGGAATGGAGGATTGCACAAGAAGAGAAACCTATGTTGAAACACATTCTCAAGATATGGACATACATTTCAAACTACAATCTAAGCAATAACTTATTATTTCCCCTTTGCTACCAGTAGTTTAGCAGAAGAGCCAACATACAGGGTTTTCAAATAGACCGCTAGAGAGTCACAGATCAGCTCTTGATGTGGGGGCTACTGATTGCTTCTTGCAACATTTCATGCTGTGTGAGTTTTAATACTAAGGGAAAGAGCTTATCCTGCATCCTGAATTAGCTGTTTAATATCTGTACCAGCATGTTTGTGGCGTAGAATTATATGAGAAAAAAAAGCATAACTGCAAAAAATGTATCTCTCCTCATTAGGCTACTACCTCCTTGATATCTGGGACAATGTCTTATTCATAATTCTATTTCCAAAGTAACTTTTCTGACTTGTACCTCCATGTCTTTAGAGGCCCTTTTATGCCAATAGGTGCCCAATTAATATTAGAAGACTTCAGAAATATTTCCATTGATCATACCACCTTTCTGATTTGCCCTTCTTCCAACTACTCCTGAATACAGAACTGGAAATTGTCTTTAGAGTCAGCCTAGCTTCTGCTCTGGAAAGCTGTAGAGCCACAGAAAAAAGTCTTACTCCTGAGGTTTCCTCTTTTTAAAGATACTACGCAACATAATATTCTCCTGTCATGAGAATATTTTAAAATTAGTTAGCTTGATATGCTAGTAGGGGTATAGAAAAAAGTTGGATAACACTACACCAACCCATTAACAGGCTATCTCTAAGAGAACATGAAATATTTACATGAAATAATTGTATATATTTTTGTAAAGCATGGTTTTCTTTGACAGAGAACACACACTTTTGTATCAGTCCGTTTTCATGCTGCTGATAAGGATATACCCAAGACTGGGTAATTATGAAGGAAAGAAGTTTAATTCACTCACAGTTCAACGTGGCTAGGGCGGCCTCACAATCATGGCAGAAGGAAAGGAGAAACAAGTCACATCTTACATGGTGGCAGGGAAAAGAAAGCTTGTGCAGGGGTACTCCTCTTTATAAAACCATCAGATCTTGTGAGACGTGTTCACTTTCATGAGAACAGCACAGGAAAGACCTGTCCCCATGAATCAATTATCTCCCAACAAGTCCCTCCCACAAGATGTGGGAATTGTGGGAGCTACAACTCAAGATGAGATTTGGTTGGGGACACAGCCTAACCATTTCACTCTGGCCCTTGCCCCTGCCAAATCTCGTAACTTCACATTTTAAATCCAATTATGCCTTCCCAACAGTCTCCCAAAGTCTCAACTCATTTCAGCATTAACTCAAAAGTCCACAGTCCTAAGTCTCATCTGAGACAAGGCACATCCCTTCTGCCTATGAGCCTGTAAAATCAAAAGCAAGTTATTTATTTCCTAAATACAATGGTAGTAGAGGCGTTGGGTAAATACAGCCATTCCAAATAGGAGAAATTGGCCAAAATAATGGGGCTACCAGCCCCTTTCAAGTCCAAAATCCAGTGGGGCAGTCAAATCTTAAAGCTCCAAAATGATCTCCTTTGACTCCATGTCTCACATCCAGGTCACACTGATGCAAGAGGGGGGCTCCCATGGCCTTGGGCAGCTCCACCCCTGTGGCTTTGCAGAGTATAGCCTCCCTCCCAGCTGCTTTCACAGGCTGGCATTGAGTATCTGTGGCTTTTCCAGGCACACAGTGCAAGCTGTTGATGGATCTACCATTTGGGGGTCTGGAGGATGCTGGCCCTTTTCTCACAACTCCACTAGGCAGTACCCCCAGTGGGGACTCTGTCTGGGGCCACCCACTCCACATTTCCCTTTGCATCACCCTAGCACAGGTTCTCCATGAGGTCCCCACCCCTGCACCAAACTTCTGCCTGGATATCCAGGCATTTTCATACATCCTTTGAATTCTAGGAGGAGGTTCCCAAACCCCAATTCTTGACTTCTGTGTACCCACAGGCTCAACAACATGTGGAAGATGCCAAGGCTTGAGGCTTCCATCCTCTGAAACCATGGTCTGACCTGTATGTTGGCCCCTTTTTAGTCATGGCTGAAGCAGCTAGGATGCAGGGCACCAAGTCCCTAGACTACACACAGCAAAGGGACCCTGATTCTGGTCCACAAAATCATTTTTTTCTCCTAGGCTTTTGAACCAGCGATGGGAGGGATTGCTGCAAAGGCCTCTGATATGCCCTGGAGATATTTTCCCCATTGTCTTGGTGATTAACATTTGGTTCCTTGTTACTTATGCAAATTTCTGCAGCCAGCTTAAATTTCTCCTCAGAAAATTGGATTTTCTTTTCTATTGCATTGTCAGGCTACAAAATTTCCAAATTTTTATGTTCTGTTTCCCTTTTAAAACTGAATGCCTTTAATAGCACCTGGGTCACCTCTTGAATGCTTTGCTGCTTAGAATTTCTTCTACCAGATACCCTAAATCATCTCTCTCAAGTTCAAAGTTCCACAGATATCTAGGACGGGGCAAAATGCCGTCAGTCTCTTTGCTAAAACATAACAATAGTCACCTTTGCTCCAGTTCCCAACAAGTCATTCATCTCCATTTGAGACCACTTTGGCCTGGATTTCATTGTCCATATCATTATCAGCATTTTGGTCCAAGCCATTCAACATGTCTCTAGGGAGTTCCAAACTTTCCCACATTTTCCTGTCTTCTTCTGAGCCTTCCAAACTGTTCCAACCTCTACCTGTTACCCAGTTCCAAAGTCACTGCCACATTTTCAGGTATCTTTGTAGCAGCACCCCACTCTACTGGTACCAATTTACTGCATTAGTCCATTTTCACACTGCTGATAAAGACATATTTGAGATTTTATAATTATAAAGGGAATTACAGTGCTTAGGAAAGAGGTTTAATTCACTCACAGTTCCACATGGCTGAGGAGCCCTCACAATCATGGCAGAAGGCAAGAAGCAAGTCACATCTTACATGGTGGCAGGGAAGAGAGTCTGTGCAGGGGAACTCCTCTTTATAAAACCATTAGATCTTGTGAAACTTATTCACTATCATAAGGACAACACAGGAAAGACCTGCCTTCATGATTGAATCACCTCCCACTGGGTCCCTCCCACAAGACATGCCAATTGTGGGAGCTACGATTCAAAACGAGACTTGGTGGGGACACACCCAAACCGTATTACTATTTTTGTAAACAGAAAAAGCATGCACCCTTTTAAAATAATTAGGTTTAATTTGCTTATGCTCAGTTTATATTAATCAAATGACCTCCTCTTCAATTATATTTAGGAGATACTTTCCACTCATCAGCAAAATCTTTATCCACCACAGTGAGATATATCTGAGATGTCTCATCAATGTTTTTTACTAATTCATGTTAGATATAAGTTAGAGGATTATACTTTCTGACCTTCTAGGGCTGCATAATATTGAGGGTCTACAGTTTCAAGTAACGCAAGTTTATTGACACCAGAGAAAAGTTGGATATGACAGAAATACAGTTTCTTAACCATGTAGAGTTGAGAAGCATTTGGAGGTAATGTAATCCAACCTTACTCATCATGCTGGCCTCCCGCTGCATCAACCTCTTTAGAAAGCTTTCTGGGAGGGGGAGCATGGAGACTCACCAGGGAACACTCTCCATGGTTGTGCAATCTTGTTAAGAGAACTTCCTTTATAAACTGAGCTGCAATTTGCCCCACCAGAATATCCATCCATTCATTGATCCCGTCTCTGCCTTCTGGAGCTGCACACCCAAGGCTGTGTGCCCAGCACCATGGCTCTCTCTACCTGTCAGAACATGCCCAGAGCTCCTTATAAGTTTGTGAGACAAATAGCCTGACAGCAGTTGGAGGGAGTAGACAGAAGGGCCTGGCGAAGAATGAGTGGATCGGGCACAAATTGGTTTTGGAAGTGAGTGTTCATCAGTTTCACATAATGTTAAAGCACAAAAGAGTTTTTATTTATTTTGCAGGAGCAAGAAAAATTGTAAACTAGCTTTAGATGACCAAAAAATAATGTCTGGTCTTCCTGAGATATAATAATTTCTAAAGGAAAAGATCAAAGTACGTATTAGGTAATGGGTGTATTCCACGTCCAGATGTAGAAAAATAAATTTCTTGGTAGCCTCCACTAATTCTACTCCAAATCTAGAGTGTGGGGCCTTTTTAGACATTACTCTACTTGGTAATAAGACTTCTATGGTGTTCTAACAGCTCTGTGCTCTTGGATAGGCCCTGGAGTTGAACTGCCTTACAGAGAAGATGATGATGGTGAGAGTATAAAATGCTATCACCCAAATTACCTCATCTTGCTCGGGGTTCAGCGTCTAGAAGAAAGGACTGTTAGCACCTCTCAATTTCATTACAATAAGTTGTACAGCTCACCCAAGAAAGCTTCTGATAATAAAAATGAGTAGATGATGAAGTGCATATGTGTTGGGGGAGGGAGGCACTGCACAGACCTATCACAGTGGGAGATTTCACCCAGATTGACTTGGATCATTAATCAGCATCCTTAGGGCTAAGTTCAGCCAAAGACATGTCTCACGCTATCAGCTATCATGTAAAAACCCATGACCTTTTGACCTTTCCATTGTTTCACTTCTGAACTTAATAACAAAATGGAAATGACTAACATCTCCTCCACTCAGAAAATGTCCAGTCTTTCTGTTCACTTTGTATGGCATTTTCCCTCTCTCTCTCTTTCTCTTTTTCCCTCTCCCTCTCTTTCTCTTTCATGATTTAGAAGCCAGTGAAAAAAGTTTCAGAAAATTAATTCAGTAAAACATAGAAAAGTGAAATGAATGAAGATTTAGTAGGAGCTTTTATGTTAAACAACTAGGAGTCCTCTGGTAAATTAAAAGAGAAAGAAATAGAATTTCCTGTATAGACTGAAGAGGGGAGAGAGATTAGAGAAATATTTTTTTTTGAAAAAAGAGAAGATGGTCAATGAAAATCAGTCTGCAGGTAAAGAGACCAACTTGAAAATGAGAAAAAAAAAGTTATATTCTTCAGAATTAAGAAAGTAAGGAGAGAATGTTGGATATATCGAACTGATAAAGTAGTATATTAGTTTCTGTACTTGCTATAACAAATGACCACAAATTCAGTGGCTTAAAATAACACATTTACTATCTTAGAGTTCTGTAGGTTAGATATCTGACCTCTGATGGGGCTAAAATCAAGGTGTTGGTGCGGCTGCGTTCTTCCTGGAGGCTCCATAAGAGAGCCTGTTTCCCGCTTCTAGCAGAGCCCATATTCTTTGGCTCCTGGCCCCTTCCTCCGTCTTCAAAGCCAGCAATGTCTGGTTGAGTCCTTCTCACATCTCAACGCTCTTACACTAATTCTCCAGCCATCCTCTTTCACAGTTAAAGACCCCTGTGACTGCATCGGGCCCATCTGTGTAATCCAGACTAACCTCCCTATTTTAAAGCCAGCTAATTAGCAACTGTAATTCCATGTGCAACTTCAATTCCCCTTTGGTATGTAAGCTAGCATAATCACAGTTTCTGGGGATCAGGACAGGGGCATCTTTGAGAGGCCATTAGTCTGCCTATCACAGATAGAAAGTTAAGGAAACTTGGTTACAGTCATTTGTTTAATTAATAAAATTGAAGATTTAATCATTTTCTCAAAGTGAAAAAGAAGAAATACAACTGGAATTCATTTTGTTTTCAAGAGGTCAAACAAAAATGCATAGAACCTGCAGTATCTTTGGCCAACATTAACTGTGTATTCTGAAAGAATCCAGAAAATACTACATGCATCAGAGGCTCCTATGGTATAAAGATTACTTTGCTTATTTTGGTTGTTCATTTCCTTATTTACACTTACTTGTTTAATGTCTGTTTCTCCCTTAGGCTATAAATACCACGAGAGGGAACAACTATGTCTTTTTTATTCTCAGCTGTATCCCTTGCACCGAGCATCCCCTGCACCTAGCATCTTTACTAAGCACTAAATAAATATTTACTGACTGATTTTTAATAAACATTACAGTCTTACTGGATAGTCTGACACTACCACATTTGCCCATTTCAAATGGCTTTACTAGTAATGAAATATAAAAGCTTCCACATTCACTTACAGCTCAGAGCAGGGTTTTCACACCATATGGTTCAAAGCCTCTCCTAAGCTTACCATGCCCATGATCCCCCAGGCATTCCCTCGGTCATCTGAATTGGCTCTGCACTGTCCTAGGCACTTGGAGACTTGTCAGGATGGTATTTATCTTGGTGTCTAATAGCTCACTTCTCTCATCAGATTCCATAGCCCTGATTTCAAAAAGCATCCAACAGCTTTACCAGGACAGACAGACTTCTTTCTTTCTTTCTTTCTTTCTTTCTTTCTTTCTTTCTTTCTTTCTTTCTTTCTTTCTTTCTTTCTTTCTCTCTCTCTCTCTCTTTCTTTCTTTACAGTTTTATGGAGGTATAATGGATACACCGAAAATATGCACATTTAAAGTATACAGTTCAAAGAGTTTTGACATACGTATGTATACCCCTATGAAAATACCACAATCAAAGCAATAAATGTATCCATCACCTCCAAAAGTTTCTTCTTTCCCCTTCGGTTTTGTTATATTCTGTTTTGTTTTGTTAAATGTCCTTTGTGTCAGGGACGTTTAACAAGAGGTCTACCCTCCTAACAAACTATAAGTGCCCAATATAGTTAACTATAAGTACAATATTGTACAGCTATTTTATAGAAGCTTCTCAAAAGGCAATGTCTTTTTTCTTCCAGAGCTTATATATTGGCCCATTGAACATGAGGGGCCCATTGCAGTGTTACTGGAGCAGCCAGTTGTTCCCAGGCCCTCCTATCTTTCCTCTCTAGGTGAAGTCATCCTGGAAGGGTGAAGGTCACAATGACTAGAGTGGCTCTTGGGAATAATGTTTAATCGACAACAGCCACTTACTTCATATTAAATTCCAGCCACAATTCTATGTGCTATCTGGCCATGACCCTCACAATGCAAATCACCATGGACTTGGATTACGTAATTCTGAGCTAAATATTTCCTTCAGACATGTAGTTGGCTTTCCTGACTCACTGAGGTCAGGGCACTTTCTAAGTACTGTTTTTCTGTTTGAAATGACAGATTTGTGCTGATCCGTCCAGTTTCTTTTGTGCTTAGCAAGAAAAGTTAGTCAGACCATGAACTTGGCTCAGCAGGACAGACTAATCATCAAAAATTAAAGGTAAATCCATTCTTGGTGATGTGCCCCCAATCGTATAAGAAATTTTAAGAATTTAAGTAGTTTAAGGTATAAGATACACAAGGTTTATTCAATTTTGTTCATCAGAAGGCAGCTCCATTCAACATCCCATAAGGGAGTCTGTGAGTCCTAAAAGGAACAAATTCATCAACCATTTAAAAGAAACAATTAGTTTATAATCTCATCTCACTCCCTACAACAGAGCAAATTCTAGATATATGGAAGAGATAAATAAAAAGTTAAATATAGAAAAACAGATGCAATTATTCATCAAACATATAGGAGAAAAATGTCTAAATGTGGAAGCAATTGGAGAAATTACAGAATAAAAGGTTGTAAATATAATATTTATAGTACATAAAAATTTTAAATGTCTCTAATAAATACTATAGTAATTAAAAGTCAGACAACGTATAGGAGAAAATTGTTTGTTATATTGGAAAGGATTGCTATTTTTTATAGAAGGGTAGTTAACTTACTTTAAAAAGAGAACACTAAGACCTGATAACACAGTAAGCCAAAGACAAGAACACTCTTAACTAACCAAAGAGCAAACATGACCAGTCGATAAAAATATAGAAAATGCCTCTTTGTCTTTTTTGTTCTCGGTTTTATTCCTTGCACCTGTCATCCCCTGCACCTAGCATCTTTACTAAGCACTATATAAATATGTATTCACTGATTTTAAAAATCATTCAATAAATAGCCGACTAGGAGGAGGAGCCAAGATGGCCGAGAAGAGACAGCCCCAGTCTGCAGCTCCCAGCGAGAGGAATGTAAAAGGCGAATGATTTCTGCATTTCTAACTGAGCTACCCTGTTTATCTCATTGAGACTGACTAGGTGGTTGGTGCGACCCACGGAGAGCAAGGAGAAGCAGGGTGGGGTGATGGTTCACCCAGAAGCTGCACAAGGGACTTCACTCCCCCAGCCAAGGGAGCCAGTGAGAAACTGTCCTACCCACCGAGGGTACTACGCTTTTCCCACAGATTTTTGCAATCCGTGGATCAGGAGATTCGCTTGTGAGCCTACACCACCAGGGCCTTGGGTCTCAAGTACAAAACTGGGCAGACCCATGGCAGCTGCTGTGGTCCCCGGCTGTCCGGACAGGCACCGAGCTTCAGGAGTTTGTGCATACTCCAATGGCACCTGGAACTCCAGCGAGGGAGAAGAATCATCCACTCCTGTGGAAAGGGGGCTGAAGCCAGGGAGCCAAATGGCCTCACACAGTGGGTCACACTCCCATGGAACCCTGCAATCTAAGACCCACTGCCTTGGAATCCCTGCTGACCAGCACAGCAGCCTGGAGTCTGCCTAGGACGACTATGGGAGGCGGGGCAGTGACCACCATTACTGTGGCTCTAGTCAGCAGTTCTCCCGGCCAGTATTAGGGAGACTGGGAGGTTTGGACTGGGCAGTACTCCTCTCAGTACAGCACAGTGGCTGTGGCAGATTGTGGCCAGACTGCTTCTTTAGGTGTGACCTAGATCCATTCCTCCTCAACAGGCAGGGCCTCCCTGCAGTAATTCAAGCAACTCCAGTCAAGGGCTTACAGACAGAACTCTCATCTCCCTGAAACAGAGCACCTGGGGAGAGGTGTGGCCACCATCTCAGGTTTAGCCGACTTAATCTTTCCTGCCTGCTGGCTCTGAAGAGTCCAGCTGATCCAGACAAGGGGGATTCCCCCAGCTGAGAGTACCAGCTTGGCTAAGGGACAACCAGACTGCTTCCTTAAGTAGGTCCCTGATTCCATGCCTCCTGACTGGGTGATACCTCCCAACAGAGTTCGCCAGACACCTCATACAGGAGAGTTCTGGCTGGCATCAGATCAATGCCCCTCTGGGATGAAGCTTCTGGAGAAAGGAGCAGGCAGCCATTTTTGCTGTTCTGCAGCCTCCACTGGTGATACCAAGGCAAATAGAGTCTGGAGTGGACCCCCAGCAAACTGTAGCAGACCTGCAAAAGAGGGGCCTGACTGTTAGAAGAAAGACAGACAAACAGAAAGCAATGACAACAACATCATCAAAAAACAAAAGGCCCCACAAAAACCTCATCCAAAGACCAACAGCCTCAAAGATCAAAGTTAGATAAATCCACGAAGATGATGAAACACCAACACAAAAACAATGAAAATTCCAGAAGCCAGAATGCCTCTTCTCCTCCAAATGATTGCAACACTTCTCCAGCAAGGGTACAGAATGGGGCTGAAGCTGAGATGCATGAACTGACAGAAGTAGGCTTCAGAAAGTGGGTAATAAAGTGGGTAATAAAGAACTGAACTAAAGGGTTATGTTCTAACCCAATGCTAAGAAGCTAAGAACCATGATAGACGTTTACAAAAGCTGATAACTAGAATGACTAGTTTAGAAAGAAACATAAATGACCTGACAGAGCTGAAAATACAGCACAAGAATGTCATGAGGCAAACACAAGTATCAATAGCTGAATCAACCAAGTGAAAGAGAGAATATCAGAGCTTGAAGACTGTCTTGCTGAAATTAGACAGGCAGACAAGATTAGAGAAAAAGAATGAAAAGGAACAAACAAAACCTCCGAGAACTATGGGACTATGTAAAAAGACTGAACCTATGACTAATTGGAGTACCTGAAAGAGACGGTGAGAATGGAACCAAGCTGGAAAACACACTTCAGGATATCATCCAGGAGAACTACCCCAATCCTGCAAGACAGGCCAAAATTCAAATTCAGGAAATCCAAAGAACCACAGTATAATACTCCAGGAGAAGATCTACCCTGAGATATATAATCATCAGATTCTCCAATGTTGAAATGAAGGAAAAAATGTTAAGGGTAGTCACAGAGAAAGGCCATGCCACTCTACAAAGGGAAGCTCATCAAACTAATATCAGACCTCTCAGCAGAAACTCTACAAGCCAGAAGAGATTAGGGGCCAATATTCAACATTCTTAACGAAAAGGATTTCCAACCCAGAATTTCATATCTGGCCAAACTAATATTCATAAGCAAAGGAGAAATGAAATCCTTCTCAGACAAGCAAATGCTGAGGGATTTTGTCACTACCAGGCCGGCCTTGCAAGGACTCCTGAAGGAAACACTAAATATGGAAAGGAAAACCTGTTAACTAGTCACTACAAAAACGCACTGAAGTACACAGACTAATGACACTACGAAGCAACTACATTAACAGATATGCAAAATTAACTGGCCAGCATCATGATGACAGGATCAAATTCACACATAACAATATTAATCTTAAATGTAAATGGGCTAAATGCCCCAATAAAAAGACACAGAATTGCAAGCTGGATAAAAAGACAAGACCTATTGGTGTGCTGTATTTGAGAGACATATCTCACTTGCAAAGACACACATAGGCTCAAAATAAAAGGACAGAGGAAAATTTAACAAGCAAATGGAAATCAGAAAAAAGCAGGAGTTGCAATCCTATTTTCTGACAAAACAGACATTAAACCAACAAAGGTCAAAAAAGACAAAGAAGGGCATTACACAATGGTAGAGGGTTCAATTGAACAAGAAGAGCTTACTGTCCTAAATATATATGCACCCGATACAGCAGCACCCAGAATCATAAAACAAGTTCTTAAAGAGCTACAAAGAGACCTAGACTCCCCACACAATAATAGTGAGAGACCTTAATACCCCATTGTCAGTATTAGACAGATAATCAAGATAGAAAGTTAACGAAGATATTTAGGACTTGAACTCAGCTGCCTAAAATCAACAGAATACACATTTTTCTTGACATCACATGGCACTTACTCTAAAATTGGTCACATAATTGGAAGTAAAACACTCCTCAGCAAAGGCAAAAGAACTGAAATCGTAAACAGCCTCTCAAGACCACATTGCAACGAAATTAAAACTCAAGATTAAGAAACCCACTCAAAACCACACAACTGCATAGAAATTGAACAATCTGCTCCTGAATTACTTCTGGGTAAATAATGAAATTAAGGAGGAAATAAAGAAGTTATTTGAAACCAATGAGAACAAACAGACAACGTAACAGAATCTCTGAGACACAACTAATGCAGTGTTAAGAGGGAGATTTATAGCACTAAATGCCCACATCAAAAAATTAGAAAGATCTAAAATCGACACCCTAACATCACAACTAAAAGTACTAGAGAACCAAGAGCAAACAAACCCCAGAGATAGCAGAAGACAAGAAATAACCAAGCTCAGAGCAGAACTGAAGGAGAGAGAGACACAAAAAAACCCTTCAAAAAATCAACAAATATAGGAGTTGGTTTTGTGGAAAAAAATCAAAGAAATAGGTAGGTTGCTAGCTAGACTGATAAAGAAAAAAGTAAAAAGATTCATATAAACACAATCAGAAATTATAAGAGGGATACCAACACTGACTCCATAGAAATACAAGCAATCATCAGAGAATAGTATAAACACCTCTATGTGAATAAAACTGGAAAATCTAGAAGAAATGAATAAATTCCAGGACACATACACCCTTCCAAGACTGAACCAGTAAGAAGCTGAATCCCTGAATAGACCAATAACAAGTTCTGAAATTAAGGCAGTAATAAACGGCCTACCAACCAAAAAAAAAAAAAAAAAAAAAAAAAGAAGGACCAGGTCCAGATGGATTTATAGCTGAATTCTACCAGAGGTACAAAGAGGAGCTGGTACCATTTCTTCTGAAACTATTCCAAACAATTGAAAAAGAGGAACTCCTCCCTAACACATTTTATGAGGCCAGCATCGTCCTGATACCAAAACATGGCAAAGATACAACAAAAAAGAAAACTTCAGGCCAATATCCCTGATGAACATTGATGCAAAAATCCTCAATAAAATACTGGCAAACCAAATCCAGCAGCACATCAAAAAGCTTATCCACCATGATCAAGTTGGCTTCATCTCCAGGAGGCAAGGCTGATTAAACATACACAAATCAATAAATGTACTTCATTGCATAAACAGAACTAAAGACAAAAATCACTTAATTATCTCAGCAGACACAGAAAATGCCTTTGATAAAATTCAACATACCTTCATGTTAAAAACTCTCAATAAACTAAGTATTGAAGGAACATACCTCAAAATAATAAGAGCCATTTATGACAAGCTCACACCCACTGTCATAATGAATGGGCAAAAGCTGGAAGCACTATCCTTGAAAACTGGCATAAGACAAAAATGCCCTCTCTCACCACTCTTAACATAGTATTGGAAGTTCTGGCCAGGAAAATCAGGCAAGAGAAAGAAATAAAGGTATTCAAATAGGAAGAGAAGAAGTCAAATTGTCTTTGTTTGCAGATGACATGATCCTATATGTAGAAAACCCCATCAACTCAGCCCAAAAGCTCCTTAAGCGATAAGCAACTTCAGCAAAGTCAGGATACAAAATCAAAGTGCAGAAATCACAAGCATTCCTATACACCAACAACAGACAAGCAGAGAGTCAAATCATGAATGAACTCCCATTCACAATTGCTACAAAGAAAATAAAATACCTAGGAATACAGCTAACAAGGGAAGTTAAGGACCTCTTCAAGGAGAACTACAATCCACTACTCAAGGAAATCGGAGAGGACACAAGCAGGTGGAAAAACATTCCTTGCTCATGGATGGAAAGAATCAATATCATGAAAATGGCCATAGTGCCCAAAGCAATTTATAGACTCAATTGCTATTCCCATTAAACTACCATTGACATTCCTCACTGAATTAAAAAAACTACTTTAAAATTCATATGGAACCAAAATGAGCTCATATAGCCAGGACAATCCTAAGCAAAAAGAACAAAGCTGGAGGCATCACGCTACCTGACTTCAAACTAAATTACAAGGCTACAGTAACAAAAACAGCATGGTACTGGTACAAAAAAAGGCACATAGATCAATGATAAAATTAGAGAACTCAGAAGTAAAACTGCACATCTACAATCATCCGATCTTTAACAAACCTGACAAAAACAAGCAATGGGAAAAGGATTCCCTATTTAACAAATGGTGCTGGGATAACTGGCTAGCCATATGCAGAAAATTGAAACTGGACTCCTTCCTTACACCTTATACAAAAATTAACTCAAGATGGGTTAAAGACTTAAATGTAAAACCCAAAACTATAAAAACCCTAGAATAAAATCTAGGCAATACCATTCAGGACATGGGCATGGGCAAAGATTTTATTATGAAATTGGCAAAAGCAATTGCATCAGAAGCAAAAATTGACAAATGGGATCTAATTAAACTAAAGTGCTTCTGCACAGCAAAAGAAACTATCATCGGATCTATCAGACAACCTACAGAATGGGAGAAAAAAATTGAAATATATTAATCTAACCAAAGTCAAATATCCAGAATCTACAAGGAACTTAAACAAATTTACAAGAAAAGAAAAACCATTAATAAAGTGGGAAAAGATATGAACAGACACTTCTCAAAAAAAGATATACATGTGACCAACGAACGTATGACAAAAAGCTCAACATCACTGATCGTTAGCGAAATGCAAATCAAAACCACAATGAGAAATCATCTCATGCCAGTCAGAATGCAGATTATTAAAAAGCCAAGAAACAACAGATGCTGGTGAGGTTGCAGAGAAATAGGAATGCTTTTACATTGTTGGTGGTAAATTAGTTGAACCATTATGGAAGACAGTGTGGTGATTCCTCAAAAATTTAGAACCAGAAATACCATTTGACCCAGAATCCCATTACTGGGTATATCCTAAAGGAATATAAATCATTCTATTATAAAGATACATGCAAATGCATATTCACTGCAGCACTACTCACAATAGCAAAGACATGGAAGCAACCCAAATGTCCAACAATGATAGACTGGATAAAGAAAATGTGGTACATATGCACTATGGAATACTATGCAGCCATGAACATAAATGAGATCTTGTCCTTTGAAGGGATATGGATGAAGCTGGAAGCCATTATCCTCAGCAAACTAACGCAGGAAGAGAAAACTAAAACTGTATGTCCTCACTTATAAGTGGGAGCTGAACAATGAGAACACATGGACACAGGGAGGGGAACAACACACACTGACACACTGAGGCCTGTCAGGGGAGGGCAGGTGGTGGGAGAACATTAGGGAAAAGAGCTAATGCATACTGGGCTTACTACCTAGGTGATGGGTTGATAGGTGCAGCAAACCACCATGAAATACATTTACCTATGTAACAAATCTGCACATCCTGCACATGTACCCTGGAACTTAAAAAAATAAAATAAAATAAAAAGAAAAGGCTTCACCTTGTAGTAAACAAAGAATTTTTTTTTTAAAAAAGTGAGATTCCATTTTAACTCCTTTATTTACTTATTCAGCAGCTGATTAATTCAACTGGCCTTTATTAAACAGGCACATACAAGATGATGATAATTTAGTTAGTGGACACCCAGAGTCCCTGACCTGTGAGGTTTCAGCCCAGTGAAGGGAGAAAGATTCAGATAGGAAAAAGAGGTGCAAAGAAAATCAGAGGGGTCACATATACCTGGGCAAGGAATGGTTTTATAAATATTTCATATCATTAATAATAACACTGCTGGTAAGAATTTAGCACAAATGGACCTTCCTATATACTGCAAACAGGAGTAAAAATTGTTACCATGCTTTTGAAAAGTAATTTGTCAAATTATTTTAAGAACTCTAAAAATATTCACTCTTTGACTCAGTTATTATTCTTCTGGGTATCTAATCAAAAGAGAGGATTTTATGTCCAGAAAAAAAATTATAGACCAAGATTTTCATAACACCATTAGGGATCATTATAAGGGCAAAAAACTGGGAGAAATTTAAATAGCCACGTTGTAGAGAAATCATGGTTCTTCAATTTAATGAAACATTATGTAACCATTAAGGATAATTTTCATGAAAAGTGTGATATGGAGCAAGTATTGGAAATCTACAATGATCTATATAATGGCATTAAAACTATGTGATAAATTTGATTTGCTGAAAAATATTCCTGAGTGAAAATTTTAGTGGAAGCGGTGTCTGGATAAGCAATTGTGGTAATGATGTTTTTGTTCTTAATAATTCACTTTCTTAATAACTGTAAGAGGGTTATACTTTCCTGTGCAATTGGTCCTGGGCTTAGCCATGTGACTTGCTTTGACCAGTGGAATATGAATAGATGTGCTCTGTGCTTTAGCCCCACAGAAGCTTTAAAGGAAATTGTATGATTGGACTTAGTCTCTTGCACTTTTCTGCTCTTCCACGAGGACAATACATCCCAGATAGGGGCTACTCCTTATGCCTGGAGCTCAGAAAGAGAAGATGGCAGGTCAACCTGCAGACCACCTATAATGGGATAGGGAAATGAATCTGTTGCTACAAGTCCCTGGGGCTTTGTAGCTGTTTGTTACTTCAGCAAAGTCTAATACAAAAACACTGTGTGTTTAATATTTCAAAATATGATATTTCCAGTAATGTCCTCATAAGCATTTAATAATTCTCAAAGTTTCAAATATAAACAAGTGCCTCTGTCTGAAACCTGAGAACAACCTTGGAGGGGAATGAAAATAGTTATTTTCAAGCAAGATGGAAGATGATGTCTAAGTGTCATGGGAAATTATCATGACTTGTCCTGAGGAATTTAAGGTATCTCAGTTAAATTAAATAACTTGTTTTTTACTCTTAAATTTAGCTTACTTTTTACTTTTTTATTGAAAATCAGGGAGAAAGCCATTTGGGACCAAGCATTGGAACAACTAATGAAGATCTCGATTCAGGAACAATTTCTATCCCTGTAAAGTGCATTCTTTCCCTTACTAGCTCATTCTTATTCTGTCCAATTAATGTTCTCTTCATTACCTCAGAATAATAAGAATCGGCTCTGTGCCATTATTCTAGTGATGAGTCCAGTGGCTTTGTCTGTTGGCAGGGGTGACAGCAAAGAAGCCCTAATATCTGAAGTACAGAATGAAACCATAATAGATAGCAGCAAATAACATTCAAAATGTTATTTAGAAACAATCTTTTTCTTATTCCAGAAATGAGAATAAGAAACTCTCTCTACACTCACTGCTGCCAATGATATATCTGAAGTAGTACACAGGAGATTTTATCTTGGGGGTGGGGAACCTAAGAACCATACTTTGGCGTTGGATCGAGGTACAGCAATAAGAAGTGGACTACGAAGTTCTCTGGCAAGTATGAAAATGTACAATCAATTTATAATACTTTGACACTAATGCATATTGGAATATATGCATTTATTTAACCAGATGTTATTTAGCATCAACTGAACCTCATGCATTCTACTAGGTACCAGGAATACAACAGTGATTGAGATTGACATAGCTTCTGCCTTTGCAGATTCTTCAGAGAATGATGTGACCCCAGGCCTCATTAACCATGTAGTCCAGTGGGAAAGACATTTAAGTAACTAGGAAAGACTATGGAGGACAACAAGAGCAACTCAACTAGACAAAGAGGGAACCAAGGAAAGGAAGTATTATAGAAGAAGTGAGGATAAGCTTATTTCCAAAGGATCAATAAAAGTTATCCAGGACAATAGAGGGATGAAGACACCGTGATCAAGAAAAGTCCAGGAATACCATGTTAAAAGTGAAATGGGACATGTGCATTATGGGAAATTAAAGAGGTTCAATGAGTGAGCATGAGTGGGGGATAAGTAGAGGAGGCTGGAGAGGTTGGCAGGCACCAGTTCACTTGGGGGCTTGAAAGCCATGCAAAGGAGCCAGGGCTTTGTTTTATGAAGAATGGGATGCCAATAAAAGGATTTTTGGCAGAGAATTTGTATGATCTGATTGATGTTTCAGTGAACTCACTCCACTAATATGATTGTGAGTGGGCCATTTGCTCTATAGAGTCCAGAAAATAAGTGATGCATCCAGAAGTACAGTGTGGGCAGGGAAGATGGAGAGTGGATAGATCCAAAACATAGTTAGGGGATAGAATCAGTTGGAATTATCAGGATAATCCAGATGACTCCTTTTGTCCCATCTTCACACTCCCCATTACTATGCTGAAAATTTGGATTCCTAGGTATTTTATCTCACCGGGAGCAAATACCCTGGTCTGACTGACTGCTGTATTCAGACTGCTAAATTTCTCATTGTCTATTAATAAGTTATATTTCTTGTTGCACACTATAAACTCATGTGTGTTTAGTTTGTAAATTTAAATCAGGATTCTCAAGTCTGATAAGTTCTATGACTCCACTAGGATTATCTGGATCCGGGCCAGGTGCAGTGGCTCACGCCTGTAATCCCAGCACTTTGGGAGGTCGAGGCAGGTGGATTACGAGGTCAGGAGATCGAGACTATCCTGGCTAACACAGTGAAACCCCGCCTCTACTAAAAATACAAAAAAAAAAAAAAAAAAATTAGCCAGACATGGTGGCACGTGCCTATAGTCCCAGCTACTTGGGAGGCTGAGGCAGGAGAATCACTTGAACCTAGGAGGTGGAGGTTGCAGTGAGCCAAGATTGCACCATTGCACTCCAGCCTGGGTGACAGAGTGAGTTGTCTCAAAAAAAAAAGAAAAAAAAAAAAAAGGTTATCTGGATCTGCAAGGCCAAGGGCCTCTTCCTCATATAATAAATTCACCAATCATGCCATCCTGCAAATCCTCTTGATAGGGGCTCTGTTACCTACATTTATGTTATAAGGTATTTCCTTTGAACTTCTATCTGTCTCAGAGAGGCTTTGAGTCATTTATTAGTTCTAATTCCATTTAGTTCAGAGATCACGAGCAGCACTAAAAGCAGTCAGTGTTAGGAAAAAGCTTATTAGAGTAGAACAACAGTAAATTGGAGTTCCCCAAATCTTTCATGTTTGTAGTCACAGTCACATAACTTTCAAGATTGTGCAAGGCAAAGAAATGTAAACCACAAGCTATGCCTGGAGAGTGGTAAGGGTCACTCGGGAAGGAAGCCCAGCTATCTCAAAAGAGAAGATTTATGCTATTCCAAAGCCTCAATGCAAGCAGCCTCTTAAGTTAAATCAGTCATGGTTGTGTGAATTTCACTTTTTTGATTTGCAAGTAGCAATGCCATTTGAGCTAATTATCAATTAATTATTCAAGATTTGCTTTCAGTCATGTGCCATTACATATATTTCCTCATGATTGATCACATAAATCCATCTAAATTTGTAACTCCCATTATACTCTCAATTCATCACAAATATTTCTTTCAAACTATTATTATCATTTTCAGTTATGCAATTGTAAAATAATTTCCTTAATATTCACTTCTTCAAGTAGTTCTGTTGTGCTCATCACCATATTCTTATTGTTTGTTGCCTGTTAAGTACTCAGCAAATATTTATTGGTTAATAATTTAGGTGATTGATTGCATGGGTTTACAAGTTGGATTACAAGAGTATAAAGGTTTATGGTTTTATGATGACACATATTTCTGCAGGGAAGGATTTATTGATGATCCTGAAGGATTTCATCCTGGTTCCCCACAGCTGGATATATGCTGTGAGTAAAACCTAAAGCTCAGAGAAGTTAAATAGCTTTCTGCAGATTACACCATAATGGTTAAAAACACCAACTCTGGAGCTGGACTAGTTCTTCTGCTTGTTAAATGTGTGACCACGGTCAACTCACCTAACCTCTCTGTGTCCCAGGTTTCTCATTTGTAAAATGGGAATGATAAAAGTACCTCTATCATGAGCTTGTTTTAGGATTTAAAGTACTTAAGAGAGTGTTGGGCACCTAATAATTGTCACTTGCTGTTAACTATTATTTTTGCATAATTGAAAATAATCTAGGCTTTCTAATTCCTAGGATCTTAAGTCCAACCTTGTATTCAACACTGTGATCGCGTTTCCTGTTACCTGTAGCTGAAAGCGATCCTAACAGACACAAAGAGGCAAAATTGAAGATATATTTCAAGCAGAAGAAAGTCTGAACAAAGGGTCTGTCTTCCCAAGAGATAGGTTGGAAGCCTAGCATGGCAGGCATGAGAGTAGATAGTAAAAAGAGAGAAGTGTGGGGAGCATGGCAGGAAATATGACTACAAGTGAAAGTCCCTGAATGCTATAGGTGTGGATTTGTATTTATATTTTATAATAACAAGCTAACAGAGAATTTTAGGCAGTTAAGTGTTGTGATTAATATTGCTTATTTAGAAAAGTAACCCAGTCACTTTTTTTACAATGCACTGGAAGCAGGTTAAGAGAGAGGCACAGTAGATTAAAGAAGGGATGAACCAAAACAGCATTAATGGAATGAAGAAGAGAGGCCATCCACAAGAGAACTTCATGTTTCTGGCACCAGAAGACGCCTTACCTAGCAATAACTAAAACACTGGGAAGTTTGGGGAAGGAGTTTAAAAGTGAAGTAGGACTATGGAGTCAAACTGTTGGATTGAATCACAGCTCCTCCACTTAGTACCTGCGTATACTTCAGCAAGATCCTCAATCTCAAAAAGCCAGTGTTCTCACCTGGGAAGATCTTCTATATTTTCTTCTAGATGTTTTATGGCTTCATGGTTTACATTCAAGATTGTGATCAATTTTGAGCAATATTTTGCATGTGGCATGAGGCATGAGTTATTTTTCATATGGATGTCAAATCATTCAAGCATCATTTTCTCAATAAGGCTACTCTTTCCCTCATTGAATTACCTGGGCATCTTTATTGAAAGTCAATTGTCTATATATGTATAAGTTTATCTTGAAATTCTATTTAGTTTTATGGATCAATATGTTTTTCCATTGTCTTAATTACTAAAGCTTTATGGTAAGTTTTGAAATCAGGTGATGTGGGTTCCCAAACTTTGTTTAATCTTTTTCAGAAATTTTGGCTATTTTAGGTCTTTTGATTTTCCATGTGAATAAGATGAGCTTGTCAATTTCCAGAAAAGGAGCTGCTAGTATTTTAATTAGGATTATACAAACATATAAAAATCTATAGATCAACTGGAGAAGAATTGACATATTTACAATTTTAAATTTTATAACATGTGAATATGGTATATTTAATGAGCCATGTTTTATTTTTACAAATAATTTGTGTCTCACACATATTTTGTCAGCTGTCTCCCTAAATATTTCCTGGTTTAATGCTATTATAAATGGTGTGCATTTTAAATTTCTGATTGTTTGTTACTACTATATGGAAAAACAATAGATGTTTATATTTTTGTAGATATTTTGGATTATTTCTGTTTATATATGGATTAAATGTGCAAATAAAGACAACATTTTTTACTTTCAATCTGCGTCTCTTTTGGTTTTTTGTTGCCTTACTTCACTGAATAGGACCTCCAATACGATGTTGAATAGAGGTGATGAGAGTAGATAGTCTTGCCTCTTCCTTATCTTAGAGGAAAAGCATTTAGACTTCCATCATCAGTCTAATGTTAGCTGTTGGTTTTTCATGGATGATCCTTATCAGATTCTAGAAGTTTCCTTCTATTTCTGGTTTAGTGAGAATTTTTATGATGAATGGGTGTTAAATCTTATCAAATTATTTTTCTCTATCTATTAAGCAAAGCATGTAGTTTTACTTTTATAAGCTGTCAAATTGGTGAGTTATATTGACTTTTGAATGCTGAAACAACATTTAAATGGTGAATGGTGAATGGCTATGGAAACGTCTACCTGTGTTTTAAACTCACAATGCATTTATTACTATTTTGCTTTAAATACTAAACTATCCCTTCAAAAGTTTAATGTTAAGAAAGTTTCTTTTCTGTATGACACCATTTTAACCATTTATGGCACTCTTCATTTTTCCATATATTGACTAAAATTTTCATCTGTTATCATACTGTGTCTGCCTGAAAAAGTTCATTTAACATTTCCTATGGTGCATGTCTGCTGACAATGTATTTTCTTTTTAAAATTTTTAAATTATATTTTATTTTAAGTTCTGGGATACATGTGCAGGACACGTAGGCTTGTTACATAGGTAAATATGTACCATGGTGGTTTGCTGCACCTATCAACCCATCACCTAGGCATTAAGCCCCGCATGTGTTAGCTCTTTGTAATGATGCTCTCCCTCCTCCTGCCTCCCAACAATGTATTTTCTCAGCTTTTGTTTGTCTGAAAAAGTATTTTGCCTTATTTTTGAAGGATATTGTCACTAGGTATGAAGTGCTGACTTGTATAGTTTATGAGGATAAGTCTGCTTTAATTCTTATCTTGGTTTCTCTATGTTTCTTTTCTCCTCTGGCTGCCTACGAAGTATTTTCTGTATTTTTGGTTTTCAGCAGTTTGACTCAAATTCATGTACCTATGGGTGTGTGTATGTGTGTGTTTTATTCTGTGTAACCCCCTCATCTTGGGTGTGAGTTACTTCATTCTAAGGAAAAGAATATGGCAAATGTGACAGGTCATTGCTTGGGAAATTAGGTTATAAAAGACAGTGATATGCTCTCTCTCTCTCTCTCTCTCTCTCTCTCTCTCTCTGTGAGGAACTGAGGCTTTCAGTCCAGCAACCCAGGAGAAAGTGAATCTTACCAAAAACCACGTGGGTGAGCTTGAAACAAGATCCTACCTAGGCTGAGCCTTGACATTCCGGGAGCTCCAACTGATGGCTTGACTGCAGCCTGTGAGAGGCTGAATCGGAGAAACTGGAGAAGTCATGCCCAGATTCCTGACTCACAGAAACAGATACTAAGCATTTGGTGTTTAAAGATGCTAAGTTTTAGGACTTGTTACACTGCAAAAGATAACTAAAACTGCTTCCAAGAGGGAACCATGGGGGCCCATGGCACAGACCTTGTGGAGGAGCACAGACTTGCCTAGTGTCGTGGCTTCCCCAGATTCTTACCTGCCAGGGTAGCCTACACTCTGCCTTTAAAAACTGACTAACATTTCAGCTATTTACGTCTTTCTCTTCCTCCCATGCTCTGCCAAAGGCACCCCATCTCTCCTTGGAGGAGTTGTCACTCTTTGGAATTCAGCGTACCTGGATGCCCTACCTACTCAGCTCCCTCATAGGCTCAGGAAAAGTTACAATTTTGTGCACTGTCCAGATTTTTCTCACTGTTCAAGGGTGATGACAGTATCCTGCAGCTTTCTACATACTAATCAGAAGCAGAACATTCACAATTGTTTCTTAAAATTTAAACCCTTCCAATGTCCCTTGCTCCCCCAACCCTTCACTTAGGGCAGGATGGAAATGTATTCAATGTCAATTTGGAGGCTCTTTTCTTTCCTCTCTGAGACCATATGGAAATCTCAGAATTACATGGTGTCTGAACACCAAGGCCTGGGTCTATGGCACCACCTTCTTTGGTACTGTTACATTGGCCTCAGGCCACTGTGGTCATTCTCCGGTCCCCACCACCCACTTCAGGAAACCCTTAAGGTTCCCTTGTGCCTATCCTCCCCTCTGACCACAGAGCCAGCATTCTGTGGTATTTCTCATGTGGAGGCCTGAGTCCTAGGGAGATACCTGGCTTCCTTCATCTCCTAAGTCTGGGGGAAGCTCAGACATCTTTCTAGAACAGTCAAGTCCATTTTCCATGACCCTTTTTCTGCTCTAACCCTTCCCCTAAGAAAAGGATTGGGGGGTTCCTAAAATTGCTTTCTCTTTTCTGGTGCCCCTCAGCACGGCTCTCTCTAAGAGCCTTTAGGAAGATAATGGCAGCCCCTCTTGGTTGGAGTGGGTGTGAAGAGTTGTGATGTTACCAGCAGTTATAATTTCTTAGCAACAAATTTTATTACAAATGACCTATGTCTCTTTGATTCCAGTTTAACTCCCCAGTACAAGAGAGAGACTTAGGGCTTCACTACAATCAAGAAACGTGACATAATTCCTATGTTGAATTCACTGACAAGTGAGCAACCAAGACCTACAGGAAGATATCTTTGAAGCAGTTAGAGGCTTATTAAGCATTCAATCTTGAACTAGTGCATTAAAGAATGGCTGTGATAATATCATCTCATTCTTTGGGAGGCTCCGAGTGGTTATACACTTCTCTCATTTGTTGTCTATAGCCCCCTCCACTCTCATTGACAGCGGATGACCTCCCCTCATACTTCAGAGCAAAAAGAAACTGTCAGACACAAACCCACTCCCCTTCTTTCCACTGGAGCTGCACAGGTCACACCTGCATCTTTCCCAGGGGATGTTCTTCTCCCCTCAAGCTTTGTATGTCTGCAATTATTCTTACTGCCTGAAGAGATTCCCCAGCCCACAATTATATTCCCATTTTCTTGCATCATCTATCCATTTTGTTCTATAGGATAATTCTCATCAGCATATTTATATGTTCTAGCATCTCCTTCCTAAAAGCAAAGAAACTTCCTGCTGGAGAGGAAGCTGGGGTCAAACCTTTGTTGACTACATCTTCATCTCCAGCAACTGCCATGGTTGCTGCACCCTTTCCCAACCAAATATATTTGGAGAGATGTTTCAACCTGCTCGCTCCTCATTCCTATGTATACTTTTCTCCCTTTGGAGTGATTCCCTACTCCTCCTCCACTTTCAGTTTCACCTTACATGTCCCTCAGGTCTCTCAGAGAGGCCGTCTCTGATCATGCTGCCAAAAATAGGTTTTCTTCTTTTAGTCTCTTTCTCAAAGCATTAGCTCTGAGATGCTTTCTCAAAGCATTAGCTCCTAGATGAATTACTATGACAAGTTTTTTTTTCTGTTTGATTTTCTAAATGGTATGCTGATTGTTTGCTCCCTCACCAGAATGTAAACTTCATGCAGACAGAAACCATGCCCAACCTCCCCACTATTGTATTGTCTCTGACCAGCATAGATCTTCTCATATAGGAGAGGCTCAACATACTACATGATGACTGACTGACTGACCACATGAACGAATAGATAGATGAATGAAACACACCATTGAAAACAGAGCATTGGTTGTGATATTTAAAATACACTTCTTGGGCTGTGGCATGGCTATTTTAAAAAATTCATTGTATTATTCTTTAGTTTGGTTGAACTTGAAATTTATTTATTACAATGCTCAAATGACAAAGCTGCAATGATAGCAGGTTATTTGCTGTACACATCTTTCATGAGTAATACAGCTGTAAATACATATTTTTAAGCTATTTCCCGAGCACAGCTACAAATCCTTCGTAAGTTTCGGATTTCCAATTTTAAGAATTCTAAGATTAGATGATTTACAGTGTTTCAGTTCTCTGTGAGGCACATTTTCCCATTTTTTTCTTTAATCTCGGGTACTGCGAAGTTGCATTCTACAGAAAGACAGGTAATAATTTTGTAAAATATTTGGTATTGTCATTTCAAAACTGGCTAAAATTTAATTTTATTAAGATCTCCATCTGTCAAGTTTCTTGAAGTTTTCAAGGAGCACTAACACAAATTCAAATGAGCTTTTAAAAATATTTTACAAAAGTCCATTAAAACAAAATACACTTTTTTGCTGTATTTCATTTGCCTTTACCGGTGATAACCACCAGAATATTTCTGTATAAATCAAAACTCTCTCCCTTTTAGTCTAACTATTCTTCCAGTCTCATATGCACAGTGTTGTCACCGATTATTGTTTACAACATCATGGTACTTTATTATGAACGTGCTTATGAATACATAAGCAATGTTTAGGGCCTTCATTCAGCATAATACACCCCCAAAGATGGCCCCCTTTTTTTCCCCTTGGACCTAAAGCCTTACTTTTGAAACTATTCCTACAAGTGGAGATTTGGAGATTTGTATTCAAAATCATGTGACGTTACACAGAAGCAATTCAAAAGGAAAAGAAATTTAAAAAACAAACAAACAAACAAACAAAAAAACACCCAAATTGTCAAATGCTTCCACTGCTAGAAACATTAGGAAAGCAAGACCTCTCCAATCACCCCCTTTGATCTGCAGGTTGCAGCAGAAAACCCAAAGCTGGCACACCAATGATGGGCAAAAGGAAATCCTTCTGAAAACATTCAGCCATCTCCTAAGATTACAATCATTCTCAGTTTCATTTTCTGAAAGATGTATAAAAAAATTGGATTTTGGAGTTTTTTTTAACAGGTTTGCAGATAGTGGAGAAAAAACCAAGTCAGAGGGAAAATGGCATGAGTGAAAAGCATCTCCTGGTGTTATATTCCAGTTCGTTTATTTGCAATGCTCCCCATCCCCAAAGGACTCAGTCAATAAATTATTAATTTATTCTAGCACCATCATGTTTAATAGCTGAGCTGAGGCAGTGCTACCATTTGATTAGTCTTTTCCAAGAATCTCAAGTTACCAAAAGAAACAAGGTTGCTCATAGTATTAGGAGGAAATAGTATCTTTGTTCCGACTTATTATGGGTTTAGTTTTATCATGTCACTCCAACAATCTTTGCCTTTGAGAAATCTGTTAAGGGTCATAACAGCATATTGTGACTGTTTAAAATAAAGCAACTTATATCAAAGGGATGACTCCTTTCTCCCTCTCCTCCAAAGAATCTTAGAAAAACCTGAGAAATACTGAAACTAGTGCCTTTAGTTACATAAGAATCCTGTAAAAGATTTTGGGGTTCTTTTAAAAAGATTTTTAAAAGTAATTTTTGACATCCTCTGGGAACCTTAAACATCCAACTCTAATGTGAGCTTTTTTTCCTATGCCCCTTGATGTTCTTGATATACATGTGATAAATTACTAGCTTTACAACTCTTTGGATCTGGTCATTAAATTTTGTTTGTTTGTTTGTTTGTTTGTTTGTTTGTTTGTTTTAGAGACAGTGTCTCCCTATGTTGCCCAAGCTGGTCTAAAACTCATGGCCTCAAGCAATCCTCCCACCTCAGCCTCTTGAGTAGTTAGAATTGTAGCCATTAGCAACTACATCCAGCTACATACGCTGGTCATTTTTAAACACCTGAGCTGTCTATGTAATGCCTCAAGTTAACGTGGTGAAAATGGTCAATAGAAGCCCTAATGTCAAGGTGACCTTTTTGTGATGATGATCATTGTTCAATTGCATAAAAATCAACAACTTCAAAACTATTTTTTGACACAGTAGTTTAGTTTGCCACATTATTTCAGTATTATAGTTAAAATCCCTGGTGTAAAAGAAATGTAATTTCGTGTTTATGCTAAGTGCTAACAAAAAAATATATGTGTGTTCTCTAAAGGCAATTGAATTCTAACTACTTTATTTTAAGTTCACCCTCTACTGCTGATGTGAAAGCCCTATATTAATAGAGTTAGTATTGGCTTACCTGTTCTGGAGTCCTTGAAGCACCATAATCTTTAAATAGGAAGACCACACATCCTGGACACAAAGCCAGTATACTCATCTCTTAGTCCATTTATAAATGCAGGATACTTCTCAATGTAACAGACCTGCTCTGACAAGGACAAAAATGGCACTATTCCTTGTATGTGTTGCTTTGTGGTTACATATGCAAGGTTTCTGATCCTTCTCCCTCCCTCTTTTAAAAATCACATGTATACACAATTATATATATAGAAGTTGAGTATGAATTTTACTGATATAAAAGATGTATGTAGCATACCACTTTAAACAACTAAAATACATCATGTTCTTTATTGTAATGTTCATTTAGCCAATTAATTCTCAAATAATGCTTTCACTGATTCTTGCCAAATTCTTAAATCCTAAGCCAATGATAGTTGCAATACATCTATGATTTGATCACTTTTTCTGTTATTCACAATGTGACAGCTATAGAGTATACATACTTTTAAAAATAAAAGTTTATTTCAAAATGATTAGAGATTCACAAAAGTAAAAAATTATATGCAGAGGTCCTATACACCCTTCACTTCTCCACCTCCACTGTTAACACCTTACATAACCATAGGAGAATATAAAAACCAGGAAATTGACATTGTTACAATTCACAGAGCTTATTCAGATTTCACCAGTTATAGACACTCATGTGTGTGTAATTTTATCATGTGTAGCTTCATAAAACTTCCGCCACCAAGATGCAAAACTGTTCCATCACCACAAATATGCCCATGTTATTCCTTCATAGTCATACCTGTCCCCTTCTTGGCCCCCAGGTAGTAACTCCTGGCAACCAGGAATGTGTGATCCATTCTATAATTTCATTACATCCCGGTCATGATATAACCTTTCAAAACTGGCTTTTTAAAATCAACATAATTCTTGTAAGGCCTACCCAAGTTGTTGCATATTTCTAATAGTTCATACCTGCTGATTACTGAATAGTATTCCACAATACATGGGGTACCACAGTTGGTTTAACCATTCACCCGTTGAAAGACATTTGGGTTGTTTTGAGTTTGGGGCTATCATGAATAAAGCTGCTATGAACATTCCTGCACAGGTTTTTGTGTGAACATAGTTTTCATATCTCTTAATAAATACTAACAGTGTAATTGCTGGTTAGAATAGTACACATATTTGCTTGTTTTAAAAGAAACTGCCAAACTATTTTCTAGAATGGCTGTACCATTTTACATTCCCATGAGAACATGTGAATGATCTAGTTTCTCATCATCCTTACCAATATTTGGTATTATCATTTTTTTTTTTTTTTGGCTGTGCTGATGGGTTTGTGCTGATACTTTCTTATGGTTTTGGTTTGTATTTCCCTAATGACTAATGATATTGAGCATCTTTTCATGTGCTTAATTACCATCTGTATATTCTCTTTGGTGAGATGTCTATTCATGTATTTTGCCTGTTTTCAAATTGGATTGTTTAGCTTTTTTACTGTTGACTTTGGAGAATTCTAGATATTATTCTAGATACAAGTGCTTCTGTCAAATATGTGGTTTGCAATTTTTTCCCCCAGTCTGTAATTTGTCTTTTTGTCTTCTTAGCAGGGTATTTATTTATTTATTTATTTATAGATGGAGTCTTGCTCTGTCACCCAGGCTAGAGTACAGTGGCACAACCTCAGCTCACTGCAACCTCCATCTCCTGGGTTCAAGCGATTCTCTTACCTTAGCCTCCCAAGCAGCTGGGATTACAGGTGACTGCCACAGTGCCTAGCTGATTTTTGTATTTTAGTAGAGAAGGTTTCACCATCTTGGCCAGGCTGGTCTCAAACTCCTGATCTCATGATCCACCTGCTTCAGCCTCCCAAAGTAGCATGAGCCACCGTGCCTGGCTAGCAGGGACTTTTACAGAGCAGAAGCTTTTAAGTTTGATGGGGTCCAATTTATCAAATTTTCCTTTTATTTATGGTGCTTTTGGTGTCAGGTGCAAGAAATCTTCACCCTGTCTTAGGTCCCAAAGATTTTCATCTCTGATTTTTCCTAAACGTTTTATGTTTTCTATTTTAAATATAACACACTTTTAAGTTTATTCTGCATTATCGACATTCTTCACTTTCTCAAGTTTAGGCAATCAACCAGACAATATATCCAGGCCTAATGTGTAAATTTTGCCAATTCCTCTTGTGTAAATATTCACACTATAACCAATTTCTAGTCATCAACCTGATTTATCTCAAAGCAAAGTTGGGAAGAAATGTACACTAGCACACTATTATACAACATTTCCACCATACAAATAAAATAGGTATATATAGCCTTGAGAGCATAGATAGTAGTAAAACGTGGTAAAATATTTAGAAAGTGATGTTTTGAGTATTTATTTCTTTTGTTTTTTATATAATTTATTTTAAAATAAGTTTATATAATTTATTTTATAGTAAATGTTGTTCCTTTATATTGTTGAATAGCATTTCATTATATGGGTATACAACTTGAGAACTCATTTACTTGTTGAATAATTGGATATTTGGCTAATTGGGTTGTTTCTGTTTGGGGGATATTATGAATGAGATTACTATGGATGCTATTCTATAAGGCTTTGTGTAGGAATAAATTTTTTCCCTTGAATAAAAATAAAATTCAAAAAACATTACAATCAGTTCATACAAGCTTGTATTTATCCAGCAAACCACTGGGCAAATAGCTACGAGTGGAGTTGCTGGGTCGTAAGGTAGGTGAATATTCAATTTTGTAAGGAATTGTCAAAATATTTTCCAAAGTGGTTATATATTATATTAATTATATTATATTAAGATGGAGTCTCCCTCTGTCACCCAGGCTGGAATGCAGTGGCAGAATCTTGGCTCATTGCAATCTCCACTTCCTGGGTTCAAGTTATTCTCCTACCTCAGCCTCCCAAGTAACTGGGACTACAGGTTCATGCCAACATTTCCAGCTAAGTTTTGGATTTTTAGTAGAGACAAGGTTTCGCCATGTTGACCAGGCTGGTCTTGAACTCCTGACCTCAGGTGATCCACCTGCCTTGGCCTCCTAAAGTGCTGGGATTATAGGCACGAGCCACTATGCCTGGCTGTACCATTTTATATTCCCACCAAACAACATAAAAAAGTTCTGATTGTGTCATATACTTACTAACATTTGGTGTTTTTATGGGTTGAATTGTGTCAGTCTGCAACAATATGTTGACGTTCTGACCTCCAATAGCTCAAAATGTGACCTTATTAGGAAACACGTCCATTGCAGAAGTAATTAGATAAGATGAGGTCACTAGAGTGGGCCTAATACAATATGACTTTGTCCTTATAAAAAGGGAAAATTTGGGCATAGAGACAGATAAACACATAGGGAGAATGACATGAACATGAAGCCAGAGATTAGGGTGATATATTCACAAGCCAAGGAGGACCAAAGATTGCCAGCAAACCCCCAGAAGCCGGCATAAACTCCCTCACAGTCTCAGAAGGAACTGACCTTGCTGACACCTTGATCTCAGACTTCTAGACTCCAGAACTGTGAGACAATAAATGTCTGCTGTTTAACTCCAGATGTACTTGGTTTCTTCAAGCATTTGTTCAGCAAGATTAAAAATTAAAAATGTCTTCCAAACAAGAAATAATGAGTGACCAGCAGTTTAGACGGGTTGCAAACGACCCAAGATTTTGGGAAATGCCAGAAGAGGATCGAAAAGCCAAAATTCACAAGCGATTTGGAGCTATGTTTCATGACAAGAAGTTCAAGTTGAACTATGCTGTGGATAAAAGAGGGCGCCCCATTAACCATAGCACTACAGAGGATTTGAAAAGTTTTTATGACCTTTCAGATTCTTATTCCAATCTCTCTAATGAAGATAGCTAAGTGTTGAAACAAAAGAAAATAAAGAAGAAAAAAAAACCCAGACTAAAAAAGAAATAGATTTTAAAAATCTAGTTGAGGAGAAAAAGAAAGAAACCAAGAAAGCTAATCAAAAGTGTTCTGAAAATAAAACTGATTTAAATAATTCTGAAGGAATCAAAAAAATTAAAACCTCATGTAAATCTAAGATAGAATCAAACATAAGTCCAAAGAAGGCTAGCAATGAATTTACACAAAAAAGTACAATTTCTGGTACTTTTTAATGGCTGCTATAGGAAGTTAATGCTGTGTTGTTCATCTTTTTAATTTTTCTATTCTATTGTATATAGCTGTATCTTATTGCACTTTTAATTTGTATTTCCCTAATGATTGATGATGATAAGACCTTTGTCAGGTGCTTATTAATGATTCATACATCTTCCTTTATGAAATACCTATTCAAGTATTTTGCCCAGTTTTCAATAGAGTATGTGTCTTTCTACTATTTGAGGTACAGGAGTTCTTAATGTATGTTCTGAATACGAGTCTCTGTAAATATTTTCTTCCAGTCTATGGCTTGCTTTTCTTTTTCTTAGTGGTGGCCTTAGATGAGCAAACATTTTTAATTCTGATGCAGTGAAGAGAATTCATTGCCCTGCATAACAAAAGTGCAGGGGTAGAACTTTTTTTTACTTTGTTGCTGTCTTCAACATCTAGATAAAAGTTTAGCCCCTCTAGTAAGTTCTTACTTTCCTATCCTGCTCTACTTTATTTATTTCTTTCAGGGGTCTCAGCACTATTTTTACTGTGTGTCTTACTTAGTCTCTTTGTGCTGCTGTAACAAACACTAGAGACTGGGTAATTTATAAATAACAAAAATAAATTTCCTCACAGTTCTAGAGGCTGGGAATCTAAGATCAAGGCACCAGTAGGTTTGGTTTCTGATGAGGGCCTGGTCTCTTTATTCAGCATGGTGCCTTGTTGCTATGTCCTCTGGAAGAAACAAGCACTGTGTCCTCACATGATGGAAGGCAGAAGGGCAGAAAGGGCTTTAAGCCTCTTTATAATAGCACCTAATCACATTCATGGGGGCAAAACTCTCATGACTCAATCACTTCCCCAAAGGCCCCACCTCTCAATACTATCACAATGGGCCTTAGGTTTCAACATATGAATGTTGAAGGGGACACAGACATTCCAACCATAGCACCATGTTATCTGATATTTTCAAACTCCTTTTGTGATTTTATTTATTCTAATTTTGATATCTTGGTTCCTGGTGGCAATGATATTTTGAGCTATGGAATCTAAAGTGGTGGAGGAAAAAAAAAAAGCACTTTTGTGCATGTAGGAGTGAAGGCAGGGACAAAAAGAGAGAGGCGGAATGTAAGAAAAACTTGGACTTTTGAAGAAGAAAGCCTTGACTTCAAATCCTCTTCCTCAATAATTATTGATTTTGAGCAGTCATTGAAACATCTTGATCTCAGAATTGTCCCATGTAAGATTTGCATGATAATTCTCAACTAATAAAGTTGCTAAAATTGCATAAGGTGCCTAGGAAGAACACCAGTACATTGCTGGCACACAGTAGGCACTTGCAACAAGGATGTATTGCTGTCATTATAAAGTTACTGAACCATGGAAGATTCATAGATGGCTGGAACTATTAAGTTTGAAAGGCATGGGTCATTTACTGAGCATATCAAATTACCCTACCATCCTTAGCCACCTTCACTTCCCCTGACCCAATCATCTTCCTTCCTCTTCAATCAGTGATGTGCTGGTGAATGTTTAACAACTGGTTTTCCAGGGAAGAAAAGTTTTCATTTGTAACATTTGCCGATTTCCATAAATACCTCCATTATGGTTGATTTCAAACTACCAATGTGATGTCACTGAATGCAGCATCAGGAAGAGATGCACACAGTCTGGTCGTCCAAGTACATGTGTGGGCTCCAGCACTCCCCTGTCTTCAACTCAACTCGGAGAGGTCACTGTTTTGTTTTAATCATGTAAGTCTCTTCCGTTCATTTGACTTCTCAATTCTGTAATCAGATTACCAATTTAAATAAAATTTAATTATGCTTCACATGTGTACCACCCTACTACACCTCTAGCATCACCACTCAAAATCATTAAGTAGCTTTATTGCAAGGATCTACATAATTTGGCCTTTTCTAACTGTTCAGAATCATGTCAGACACACTATTCTTTTTCCAAACCCCCAACTTTCATTCCAGTTATCTTTTCTGCTTCTCTTTTGGGTCTCAGCTTAATCAATTCTACAGGAAAGTCTTCCTGAGCTTTTGTCCAACTCCAGTACACAGAATATTTCTTTGTTATATTCTTTCACACAACCAGGTTTCTTTCTCAAAGTACTTTCCCATCACTCAATCTTAAGAGTAATTATTGGGTTAATATCTATTGTCCCACAGCATGTAAAATCTGCTGCATCAGGGACTGCACCTCTATTTTCTCTAGTACTGAACCATTTTTTGGAAAGAATAGGTTCTTAATAAAAAGTTTTTGATTCAATGCATTTATAAATAATGTCATTTATTTACATCTATTATATCTGGTTGTTTGTATTAGTCCATTCTCATGCTGCTAATAAAGGCGTATCTGAGACTGGGTAATTTATAAAGGAAAGAGGTTTAATTGACCCACAGTTCAGCATGGCTGGAGAGGCTTCAGGAAACTTACAATCATGGCATAAAGGGAAGCAAATACATGGTGGCAGGAAGGAGAAGTGCAGAGTGAAGCACGGTGGGGAAAGTCCATTATAAAACCATCAGATCTCATGAGAATGCACTCACTATCACAAGAACAGCATAGAGGTAACCACCACCATGATTAAATTACCTCCCATTGGGTCCTTCCATGACACATGGTTATTATGGGAACTACAGTTCAAGATGAGATTTGAGTGGGGACACAGCCAAACCACATTATTGTTCAATATGCATGTCAATTTTACCTAGCATGTATTGGATGCCTACTGTATGCCAGTCCTGTGTTAGGCATTTAAAGCATTATTTGTAATTCAACAAAATAGACAATATTCAATTTTTAAATTTATTTGAGAAATTGTTTTTTAGTGTCTACAATGTATAAGATTTTGCATTAGAGGCTTAGACTATGGACTACTTGGTACAATATTGAACCTAAAATCCTTCGAGCAACAAAATGAACTATAATTTATTTAATATGTTTTAAATAGCTCTAAGAAGAACTCTACACCTATAAAATGGTGAAAATCAGTGATGTTTTAAAAATGTGTGGCCTCAATTCACCTACTAATTTACTACTAGTTTCAAAGGAAGAAAGAAACTAATTTTTTTCTCTTGTTCTAGAGGATTTGGGTCATTGAAAAAAGGTATCTTGTTGATTCATGAAAAAAGTGATTTGTTCAGTTTAGCAAAGATATTTTCAAATTTTATGGTAACTCTGATGACAGATGGTCAGAAAAACAAAAGAGATGAACATGTAGAGTTTAATGGAAGGAATTGAAATTACTGAGTTGGAAAGGGTTTGTATTTAGTGCCAAATGTAGCACAGAAGCAAATGCATCAGTGCAAGGACACATTTATCAACTTAACACATATCCATTGTGTGGCTAAATCCCACTTGACTGTAGTGAGCTTCTGCACTCAGTTGAATTGGCTGGAATCTCTTTATTTGTTTATTTTTGGATGTGAAAATCTGTGCCCGGTGCTCAAAAGTTCCTCTTGGTATACCAACCATATCAATTACCAAGCAAAAACAAAGGACAAAGGAAATAAGATAGTAATGACAAAAGCCTTAGATCCTTTTTCTCTAAGGTGGTGTTTCCAATCAATATGGCAGAACTAAGAATGACTATAGAGGTCAGCCATCTGGCCAACACTTTACCCTCAGAGGACATTTTCTGACTTTCCTTTTCCTTAAGTTCATACAAGCAAGGGGACAGGTGAAATAAATCATACTTCATACTCCCTTTTTCATAATATTTTTATACAGACTAAGTCAGATTAACAGAAACATTCATTGAGGGAAAATCATTCAAATAAAGTAGATAGCATGTTTGTAACAAGCTAGACACTATTTTACCATGTGAGTGTGTTGCTATTTTAGCCTACACACCCTCACAACACTTATATACCATAGCCAAGTTAGTGAGGTGACATATTAAGTAAAAATGGAAATAAACTGCCTGTAGCCTTATTAAAAACCAAAATATGTTAAAACTCTTGTGTCTTCAGTCATTTTCAGTGAAACAAAAACAATAAACTCATCCCAGAGGACCTAAGTGTGATCACTAGATATAATACAAAAATGTAGATATGTAAGGTATGAAGGTGAGTAATATCAGAGAGAGACTTAGGTTATTCTTGCTTAGCTCCTAGTAAATTTATTTACTTAACTCTATAAACCAAGGTCAAGAGCTATGAACTTTATAGAATTCCTTACTAGATGTTGGTATTGTTCACTCATATGCTAGAGAGGATTAAAAGGCTTAAGCTAAATAAAGTGTCTATGGAAAATTCTGTCACCTTCAGGACTGCACAGGGACTGCAGTGGATGAGTAGATGTTGGTCTTTGATTTTTCTTTTCTTCTTTTTTACTCTCTCTTTTCAACTCCATGGTTGGAACTCACAGTACAGACTATCCTATTTTTAAAAAAGGAATTTTTAGTGTTCTCAAGATATTAAACCTAATAGCTTAACACATTCCATTTGAAATTTTTGTCTCCTTTTTAAAAGACTGTAATCCTGGACTCAGTGGGTCAAAATTCTAGACAAAGAGCAGATAGGTCTAACATATGACATTTCCATTATGGCAACTTACATGCACATTAACATGTTATAGAGAAACCTACTGAGAATATTCTAAGGTTATTTGCAGTTTTCTTTTTTTTTTTTTTTAACTTTTCCTGGCTTTTGACCCAGGTAATCAGTTAATTATAGGCTATGATTTTTAGTGCAGATTCCCAAGCCTGTGGCATAATGCTATTTCAGGAGTTTAGGAAGAATGACTTGAAACAGGAAACAATAATTTCCAGTTGTCATTAAAAAACTGATGTGTTCTGCCTATTACTCACCAACAATCCCTACCATTTAATTTTTTTTACCCTTTATTAAGGAAAAACTCAAACATATACAAATAAAAAGGGACAGTATAGAAAAACCATTATTTATTCATAACCCAGCTCCACTAATTATTTCTACCTTCTTATTTCATCTATATTCTTCAATCTACCTCCCACTTCCCCTCCAGATTATTATTATTTTTTGAATTTGTTTCCACAATTCCTTTGCATTTGTAGCTTGACTACAAGATACTACCTCTGAATGGTGTGGATGCATGCCTTCTACAAATAGAAATGTAAACATTCTTGTACATACAGAAGGTAAAGATGTGTCATTATCTAGCTTTAATAGACAATCAGTCTGGCAATGCAATTCCTGCCAAAAAGAAGAAATGCAGAAAACAATTTTGAAAACAAAGTCATCATTTCTTTCCATTGACTAGGTTTTAGCCAGCCTGATAGTCCTCCCTCTGTTAGGAACACAACCACTTTCTTCTTTGCAGAGCATATTTCTTGTGGTTCTAGTAGAGGCAGCCCTGCCCTGCCCAGGATTGAACATGTGATCCAGGCTGTTAGAAGAACTCCTCCATTCCTATAGTAATTAGACATGATTGGCACAGGACACGTGGGCCCGAGGGCAGAGGCTTGTATATTTCAGGAGATATGGGAGATTGGGAGCTATGAAGTCTGTGTGAACCTGAAGCTAACAGTCATCTTATCAGGCAGAAAGAGCCTGAGAATGAAGCAATACAGAAGAAAAAGAGGTGGAGACAGGAATGGAGACAAGAGACAGACAGAGAGAGAGAGAGAGAGAGAGAGAGAGAGAAACAGAGAGAGAGAAACAGAGAGAGAAACAGAGAGAGAGTACACCATTTGGACACTTGCATATACAGCTGTGCCTGAAGCACTCCTGAACTTTTCAGATGTGTGAACCAATAAATTTTCTTAAACTATGTCTCTCCATTTAAAACAGAAATAATCTCAATATGGTAAATGTCTTCCAGCATTTTACTGGCCACCAGACATACATACCACACTGTGAATTCATTCGCATTCAGCTACCTGGAAACATGTTTCCTACCAGCACTAACTAGGGCGTGCCCCATGTAGGGCCACATCCATGAGGAGATGGGATATCAAGATAGTGAGAATCAAGATAGTGAGAATAGCATGTCCAAAACTGAAATCCTGACCTTTCCTTGCAATATATTTCTCCTTCCATATTTTCCATCCTATAAATGATGTCTCCATTCATCAGTTGCATAAACTGGAAACTTAAGACCTATTCTTGCTTCTCTCACTCCTTCATATACCACCAGCAATCTATTACTATGTCTTGTCTGTTCTATCTTCAAAGCACAGCTCAACTCCATCCACTTCTCTGTATATCTGCTGGCTCCACCATACCCAAGCTACATCAACACACATGCACTAAATCAACAGCAGCCTTGATCTCTGTGCTCTATTTCTGTTCCTCTGTAATCCATACTCTACCCAGATTGTTTGCTAAAATACTAGATTCTATAACTCTCTGCCTTAAAACCCATCGGTGCCTCTTCATCCCACATAGAATAATTTTCAAACCTCTTAGAACAGCCTGCAAGGCCTATACGACCGAGTCCCTGAATCTGTAGTAAACATTAACTGTAAAAAATAGCTTGCTACAAAAATATACAGATGAACTGTGAACCACACAGGTTGGACTGTGTGAGACTACTACTTATGTGCTGCCCCCAAGACAGCAAGATCAATCTCTCCTCTTCCTCCTCCTCCTCAGCCTACTCAATGTGAACATGAAGATGAAGACCCTTATGATTATCCACTTCCACTTAACAAATAATAAATATCTTTTCCTTATTATGTTCTTAGTAGCATTGTCTTTCTTATTGCACCTACTTTATTTTAAGAATACAGCACATCATTGACATCATTGATAGTAGCTGCTTCCTCTAAGTGGCCCACACCAGAAAAGGAAATAGACAGAATATTTCGTGCAATGACTTAACTTCCTTGTGTTAGACTTGGTATCCCTTCAAGATTTTTTAAAGAGGTGAATAGAGGGAGTAACTCTTTCTGGAAGTTGAACAAATGGCTCTATGCTTCCCCTGCTTGCTTGCTATACTAAGTTGCATTTAGAATTTGGTTCTAAGAATTGCCTTCTCTTTTTTTCCCCCCAATAGGTTGAGCTCTTTCCTTCTTGCCATTTTTTAAAAAAACTAGACAAGGCCTTGCTATGTTGTCCAGGCTGGACTCGAACTCTTGGGCTCAAGCGATCCTCTCTCCTCAGCCTACCAAGTGGCTGGGTTATAGGTGTGCACCACCCCAACCAGATTTTCTGGTTATTTTTAAATTGGATAAAACTGTAGATGATTCAACCTCCCCTCTCTCAAAACACTACTAACAATTAAGCAGTCTTCCGGCTTCTGCCTGAGCTGGGGGATTGACGGTAGGTCACTAACTCTCAGTAGCTCCAATGTAGGTACTCAAACCAATCTGAGAGCCTTAACAATGGGTAGTGATCTCAGTATGTCTCTTGGGGCAACACACAATCAAATCACTTCCTGACAAGTTTTCCCCTGTGAAAGATAAAGAGCCCTAAAAAAAAATACAGTAAAGAATGCATATAACATACAAAATATGTATTCATTTACTGTTAATGTTATAAATGAATAGTAAATATATTTTCTCTTCCTTATGATTTTCTTAATAACATTTTCTTTTTTCTCTTGCTTGATTATAAAAAACAATATATATACATATAACGTACAAAATATATGTTTATCAACTGTTTATGTTATTAATAAGGCTTCAAGTCAATGATAGGCTATTAGTAGTAAATTTTGGGGGTGAAAAAAGTTATACACAGATTTTTGACTGTGTGGTGGTAAGTGCCCCTAACCCTCATATTATTCAAGAGTCAACTGTATATATTTAGAAGCTTTAGACAATAAAAACTATTGTTAAATGTTTAGGAGAATATTGTTAAATATGTGGAAGCCTAAACAAATTTTTGTTGTGAATTTCTATAATTAATCTATTATAATAATTTAACGACCTTTATGTCAGGTTTCACTGGAGGCAGTTTCATCACCTTTCATTCCATGGCTGCTAATATCTCCTTGACTCCATAGAAGCAACTTGGGTCCACATGTGGGACCAAAGGCAAACTACTCCATCTTCCTGATGAACCAAGCAAGACATGACAAACCTAAGCCATTCTAACAAGTTTTGAAATCAGGAATAGAACTATTGATTAAAACTGTGATAAATTCAAATACATGTTTAGTTTGAAAACCTTGCTAATTCAAATACATAAATTCACTGTGCAAACAAAATTTATTTTTGTACTTTATAAGCAGTCCTGTTAAGGTACATGCGCTTGCATACAAAGAATAGACTAGGCAAAAACACATCAGAATGTTCACTGTGGTCTCTTTCTTGAACGTGGTATTCTTTTTGCATTTCCAATTTCCAAACTTTCTACAATGGGTATAAATTATGCTTGAAATGAAAAATAAATGTTAACTCATCAAATACAAAAATGCAAAGAATACCAAAGAGATGAAATGATAGTCTTGAAAATTCAACATCTGTATATTTTGCAGGCCACGTCACAGCAGGAAATACAGGAGAAACGTCATTGACCTGGCATGCTTGTAAATTTCTGAGCCATAGCTCATCATGTCCAGTATCATTAGGGTACAGTTTTACCTCAGCATTGTAAGAGTCTTTGTGACTAACAGTAACTAAATTGAATAGTTAACATTTTACTGAAATTCTATTATGCACAGGTATGCAAATCCTTATCATCTATTATCTTCATTTAATCCTTAGTCACAATCTTATGGCTTAGTAAGGTGTTCTCACAATCTTATGGCTTAGTTCATGTAGTCAGGGATCCCTGGGGGTCTTTGGGATCTCATCAGGGGGCTTGCAAGTTCAAACCTATTTTTAAAAATAATACAAAAGCACTATTTGTCTTTTTCATTCTCTGTTTTATATGTGGGAAGATAGAACACAGAATTTAAGTAGATTGAACAGGATCACATAGTAAATGGTGGAGCTGGAATTTGAACCCTCGTGGCTCACTCAAAAACCTGTGCCTTTAACCACTATACTCTATCATTTAGATTTCTTCCACTTCTAGGCTAATGAATTTGTCAAGTGGAATTGAGAAAATCTTTAAAAGTTTTCACTGTCCTTGTTGGTTTCAAGCAGTCTGCTTCACAGGGTGACCTCAAAAAGTTAAGATTTTTGTTCGATTGAGGGGAACCAAGAGAAAGTGATTCCCCCTCATGTCTGTGACTTAGAGGTAAAAAGTTTGCCTTCACTTTCCCAGGTTTGGGCTGAAATTTTATGGTCATTCAAGGAAGATGAGAGAAACTTATTGGCTTTTCCATAAGTTTCCATCTTATCTTACCTCCTGGCTTGTCCATCAATCCCATTCCATCCTACATGACTTGAGGTGTTCTTATCAGAGCTACTCTTTGGATTAGACATTCCAGTACTTCTTCGTGTGGCATTGTTATCAGAACATTTAGAAACCTTGGACTCTGGGGCATTAACGACCAGTAGCACATCTCCCCCTCGCTGGGATAGCCAAAAATGCTGCCCCACGTTTTCACGCTTTCCTTAGGTATAACTGCCAGTTAAGAACCATAGATAGGCGGCATTATCTGCAGACTCGATATGCTATGGACATATTAACCTAAGAGAGGCAAATTCATCTATTATCATGAAGGCAGGATGTTTATAATCGATGACATGAGTGTTTATTATTAGCAGCAATAATAATGATTGATCAGATTAGTAAAATTGCCATCTTGGATAGCAAAAGATATATTAAATTTAGAAATAATAATATTTCTAAATATTAAAGAAATATTAAAATTAGAAGGTAGTGCAGGGAAAATTTTACAAGCAGAGTGAGACTGTTCCAGGCAAACCAAATATATGGTCACCAAGGCATACGGTGCAACCCTGTATTGAAGGACTCACATGAACAACCAAAGTCATCCTGAATCCCCTGGACCCCTGGAGGTTGGGACTGGGCACAAGGCATAATTGCTGGAGAAAGGTCAAAGATGACCTCTACCTCTTTAACCCTTTTGCCCATATTTTCCACACTTAGCATGAAAGACAGAATTCTTAGCTCAGAATAATAGAACCAGGCAAATGTTAGAAGAATTCGAATTGAAAAATGATCATTGCCTTCCTTGCCTGGATGAAAAGCTACTGTTATTTTAGTAACATAATATACTCTTTCCAGACAGATCTCTGAACTCAAAGACTTCTGAAGATTGAAAGGGTAAATGCCAGACAGGAAGCTATTCATGAAGAAGGTCAAGAAAAATAGGTTAAAATGCATAACAGCCATTGCTGGAAACTCAAGGCATCTCCAGTGTTCCTCTCCAGCTCTAACTCCTGTGCTCATCCTAGGTAACAGAGCTCAAAGTTCACAACCAAGACTCAAATTCCTTGGTTTTGAATCTCAATTCAATACTACATTCACCAAACTAGTCAAAATCATCATCTGCACAAAATGGTGCAATTTACCCATTTAAGAGTCCCACCACTACTGTCAACAGAGTTAAATACCAAGAGCAGAACCTAAACCGTCAGAGAGCCCTTGGATGAATGTGTTAAGGCCTTGTTAATTCAGTTAAATAAGAGTAAGTTATTCAGTTAAATAAGAGTAAGTCTTTTAAATCCAAATTATACAGTCATATTTGTCTACTGATCCTCTTCTGCCTCCCCCAGGACATTAAATCATATCTCAACCATTCTGACAAGCAGCTAAATATTACAATGAAAAATGAGTTCCCACTGTGAGTTCAAAGAAAATACATGCAGCATATTCACACTTGGTTCCCATGGAATAGAGTCTTTTAGTGGGAGTTAAGAAGATATAAGAAAATTATTTTGTGTGTTTGTGTGTTTTTACATTATCCTTTTTAGAGTTATTAATGCTAATTGATAAACAATGACAGCTAATATTAACTGAATGCTAATTGATAAATAATGACAACTAATATTAACTGAGCATCTTCTCCAAACTTGAGATAGCACTATTTTACATATGGTATGAGTCTCATTCCACATAGTCAAGAATGCAAGAAATATATCTTTATTTTTAATTAATCAATGTAAATTTTGTTTTAATGCCCATCCCTGGCTGGCAGGAACCTTAGTGTCAGTCACTCACTCCTCACCAGATCTCACAGTCTCCTCACCAACCCCAGAGTTGTACTACTGCCTAGGATCATACAAAAAAACAGAGTAGGAGGACTGTTGTGCGCTGATAATGTATCCTCACAGGTCCGACTGAATTTCACATCCTCCCTACCTGTAGGGCTTCTCAAGTCCCATAGTGCTCAGCTGCTCCCAGGCCATACATGGGACACAGGTGCCATTGCGAAGTTTTCTGTGGTCTCCTTAGCTTGTACTCACCATGCAGGCACTCCCCTCTCTGGAGTTTTGCTTTCTCTCTGGATGCAGCCAGAAAGTTGCATGAATACCTCCTGCTTTCAGAATTCATAGACCTCTGTCTGCCCCTCTGGCAATCACAGGTTTATTTGTGTAAACTGAGGGAAATCCTTCTCCTGCCAAGTTTTCCAGGTTCTTTTCTTATCTATTCCTTTCTTCCTTCTCCTCCCTATGCACAGCCTGTACATTCTCCTATGAGTTTTGCTTTTGGAAGGATGAATCCAGATAGAGTTCTAGGCTACTTTTGCTTCACACCTTCCCCAATCCCTGACAGAAGTAAGTCAAGGGAGCCAGCCACTTGAAAAGGGGAGAAGGAAGAAAGAAGAAAAGGTAAGAAAAAATGCAAGGAGAAAAATGCCTTAAGATATCCAGCCTGGCCAAGTGCAGTGGCTCAAGCTTGTGATCCCAGCACTTTGGGAGGCCAGGGCGGGCAGATGACTTGAGAGGAGAAGTTCGAGACCAACCTGGCCAACATGGCAAAACGCCATCTCTACTAAAAATACAAAAATCAGCCAGATGTGGTGGCCAGCACCTGTAGTTTCAGCTACTTGGGAGGCTGAGGCAAAAGAATCACTTGAACCCAGGAGGCAGAGGTTGCAGTGAGCAGAGATGGAGCCACTGCACTCCAGCCTGGACCACAGAGTGAGTGAGACTCCATTTCAAATAAATAAATAAAATTTTTTTAAAAATCCAACCTAACATCAAGTCAGCACAGTGACACAAGGTGATATGTGTTGCTATTTCAATGTTATGAAGAGGAAAACTCAAATTCAAAGCAGTTAAAACAAAGGAATATAAATTTTCCCAGGTCACACAACTATTAAGTAGTAGACAGGAAATGTAGCTTTAGGTCTCTCAGATCCCAAAATGTAAAATCAAACTTGTGGCTTTCTTGATGAAACAGGTTATATCATAAAAATGTGGAATAGATTTATAAGTATCTCATTCATTTAGATTATTCTAAGTGTCTACTTGGTGGATTTTTTTTTTTTAATTATGAAAGAAACTTCTTCAGCATTGCTCGAAACTGAAATACAGGCATATATGTTGAATGCATTGCTTTTCAATTTTTTTCCTCATGAACCTGACTAAGATTGTATTACTTCCACCAGTATCGACCCAGGAGAAAGTATTTTCAAGGCAGCTTGACAAGTGTTCATACTGTAGAGGATCTGAACAAGAACAATAGCTCAGTGGGGCATTACCTGCCATGATTCTCTTGCCTGCTGGGTTTCTGGCTTTCAGACATTTTGACAATGATGTAGTCTTTAATTGGCCTCTTTGCAAATGCCTGCTCCTCACTTTTGACATTAATTGCTAATTAATAAAAGCATGAAAATGTCAGTATATCAGCATATGAGCCAATACCTTAATGTTGAGAAAGTACATAAAAACACAGCTTTTATATTTGGGATAGGGAAAAAGTAAAAAACTAACCAGTTACAACATCCTTTCATCACACTTGCTCTGATACGGTTACAGAGTCGGCTTTCACAAGACCCTCAGTACCTTCCCTTCCCACAGAGACTAGATAAAATGTTTCTGCACAAGCAAGGTGCTGTGAAACTATTGCCACCCACTACAAGGCACCCACTCACTGCCCAAAGTCAGGGGAGATTCACACTTGTTAAACTTGGGATGCTCTGGGTACAAAACATAAATGCACAAATATCACACTCTTGAATGGTTTTATTACTTCAGTTTTTGGAACCTGGGAGGAGATATGGTCTTGGCCTTGGAAAGGAGGAGAAACTCCCCCTGGGCCATGAGCCTAAACCACTTGTCCTGGCTCAGGCCATCAGAATGCTCCCCACTATAGCAATGAGTCAGACCCCCTCTGGTGAGGATGGGACACTCAAAATTTTCACTTGCTTTAATAATTTCTGAAAAATATATTCCTTTGAGAACCTTATGGGGAGAGATGGGTTTGCAAATATTTCTCCTCAATAGAAACCACTAAATACCAGGTTGTAGCATCATTTAGAGCTCAGAAAATTAAGAACATATACATATTGAGAGCACTTTTCCCATGACTCTTTATTCTGCTGCTCAAAAACTTCTGTTAAGGAAAAAAAAGAACTATAATTAAAATGGAAAGAGAGATTCTAGCATTCTTTGAATATACTAGATATTCTAAAATCATTTGGTTTGAAATGGGTTAACTTTCACCATCTTACTTGAAAGTAATACCTTCAGGTATCATGGCAAACTTTGAAGACCTTATCACTGTTGCTAGTGGAAAATGGATATTTGACAGAAATGATTATGCTAATTCTCCACTTTGTTTTTTTTTAAGATAAAATTATTTTAGAATATTTTTTACAGAAAAAAATGCAAAGGTAATTGAGACACTTTCCTCATACTCCTCACTCAGGTTCCCCTAATGTCAGCACTTTACATTACCATGCTGTATTTGCCAAAACTGAGGAACCAGTGATGATACATTGCTATTAATTAAACTCCAAACTTTATTTTGGTTTCATTAGTTTTCCCATCAATGTCCTTTTTCTTTCCCCAGGTCCAATCCAGGGCACTGCATGGCATTCAGTTCTTATGTCTCCTTAGTCTCCTCTGTTCTGGGACAGTTTCTCAGTCACTTTGTTTTTGTGACCGTGATAGCTTTGAGGAGTACTGCTCAGATATTTTATAGAATGTCTCTCAATTTGGGTTTGTCTGGTGTGTTTTGTTATGATTAAACTAAGGTTATGGGCTTTTAGAAAGAATATCAGAGGTGAGGTGTCCTCATTCTGTTATGTCCAGAAGTATTTGAAGTATCTGAAGAGGTATTTGATATCAACATGATAAAACATAGTGATACTTTGATTACTTGGTTAAGACAGTGTTTGCCAGATTTCTACACTGTGAAATTACTACTATTTCCATTTCATACTCTATTCTTCTGAAGCCAGTTCACTAAATCCAGTCCATACTCAAGCTGGGGAGAGATTAAGTTCTACCTCCCGGAAAAGGAGACAGTACCTACCTATAGTTTTAAGAATTATTCTTTAAGGAAAATGTATCCTTTCTCTACAATGTATTTATTTATTCAATCATTTAAAAAGTATTATGGATTCATATTTATTTTATTCTTTGGGTAATGTATCATTTGTTTCTTTTTCACCTGAATTATTTCTGCTTTAGATATTGGGAGCTCTTTGATGATGGTTCTTGTGCCCCTTTGACATGCTCCATGCTGTTGTTTTTTGAGCACTTCCTTACTTTCTGGTGCTACAGGATGCTCCAGGGTCATCTTGTACTTTCCCTGTCCTAGTCCTAGAATTAGTGACTTCTCCAAGGAACCCTGGTTCCTTTTACTGGAGAATTCTTTTTAGAAACCAAGACCTGAGCACTGGAATGCTCATTGCTACTGGGACTTACTGCTTCTAGGTTCTCTGAGCTGGCAGAACTACTAGATTATGCATACATATGACCTATGTATACTCACACCTTTATAATTATTTCTATATCTATTCATTTGTAGAAATATTAAGATAAATATTAGTTCATACTGTTGTCTCTGGTTCTAATCCAGTAATATGAGGTTCATTCTATTCTTCCCTTCCTACTTATGTGTAACTCTCTCTTCCATAGTGAGAAACCTATCTCCTACCATCTACAATTCATAGACTTATAATGTTTGCTTTTTGAAATGGAGATGTAGGTTAGAATACCAAAATATACAAGCAGATTGAAGTAGTGTCTTGTGTGATCCATGGAAAATGTAATTCAACTTAAGAATTGCTAAAAATAATTATGACACTCTGCATTTGTAAAATGCAAAAAAATCTATCTCATAAGATTACTTGTGTTAATTTAAATGAGAAAACACATTTAAAGATTTTCATAAATAGTAAATTTGGAAAAAATACTGTTACTACTATTAATAATAAATGAAACTGTTAAAATGAAATTCTTTATAAATTTTGTATTTTTAAAGCATAATTTTTCCCCTCTACATAAAAATCTTACATTGGTTGAATAGGACCAAAGAACTGAGAATTTTGTTTAGAACCAACTGGAAATGGCTTTGAGATCAAAATGGTAGGGATGGCCAAGTTGGCTGACAAGTACAAAAAGGGTGCTCTGGGTGAGATCATGATTCTACAGCTGTGCTGCTCTTGGTGGATCCCTCAAAGACTAGCAGGCCTGAGTATTATGTGAAACCCCAAATGTATCACTAAACAGAAGCACAGTGAGCTCAATCCAGAAGATAGAGGAGCACTTGGAAAGTAAGCCGGGCACAGATGAAGACAGCTCAAGTACAGCTTACTAAAGATAAAAAGAGGAGCCTTGTTTTTCCAAAATAGATAGAGGGTACTGTCTCCCACTCAGCAGTGTGCAAATGCAAAAAGCCAAAGATGAAAGAAAGATTAAAATATAAGCATAGAAAATGAAAAACAAGAGCAAATAAGACAGAAAGGCTCAACCAACATCATTTCTTCTGCGAGTAAGGCTATAAAGCCTCCATAGCCAGTAGAGTATAGAGATGTTACTCTTTACTCTTTTAGAAACGCCAACCTTGGTGATTGTAAAGGTATAGTCAGTGGCCTACTGCTGCTAGGTTCTCTGGAACGGGCTGAGATTTGATGCAAAATGCAAATCCTTTCTTTAGTTTGTATCAGTAAGATAATATATATTTCTATGGATGTTCATTTTTACACATAATTAAATCATTTTCAAGGAGTGTATTATGTTATGTAAGATGAGCACATCCTTAAAATTCAGTATGGTTCCCATACAAAGCTGAGCAATGTTGAAGAGCTACACTGGGAACACGCACAATCAGCTAGTTGGATTTTGCAACCGATTCATTTTCTGGAAGAACCATTCATTCCAAACGCATTATTGGTGATGTCTTAAATTGACCATGTTTTCCACTCACGGCTATTCCAACATTTTACTTACAAAAACACTCACAAGTTATCTTATTGACTAAAAGTTTAGTTTGAAAGTACCTGGTTAATCCTGAAAAAAGAGTGCTGTGTGCTCACATAAACAATATTTGGAACCTGCAGTTTATGTTTACTTATTATTTAAATAATTCATACCAACTTAGGCAAGTGACTCACGACTGTAATCCCACCACTTTGGGAAGCAGAGGATGGCTTGAGGCCAGGAGTAGTGAGACCCGCCTAGGCAAAATAGTGAGACTCTGTCTCTACATTTTTTTTTTTATTCTCACTCACATTCTAACCTTCTCTCTTTCCTACCAAGAGCCTTCTCCTATGTCTTCTTCAGGTTTCAGGGAAGTGCTGTGGACTAATAAGCCTTTACTCAACTTTTTTCTTTTTTTTTTATTATGATTATACTTTAAGGTCTAGGGTACATGTGCACAACATGCAGGTTTGTTACATATGTATACTTGTGCCATGTTGGTGTGCTGCACCCATTAACTCGCCATTTACATTAGGTATTTCTCCTAATGCTATTCCTCCCCCCTCCCCCACCCAATGACAGGCCCCGGTGTGTGATGTTCCCCTTCCTGTGTCCAAGTGTTCTCATTGTTCAGTTCCCACCTCTGAGTGAGAACATGTGGTGTTTGGTTTTCTGTCCTTGTGATAATTTGCTGAGAATTATGGTTTCCAGCTGCATCCATGTCCCTACAAAGGACATGAACTCATCCTTTTTTATGGCTGCATAGTATTCCATGGTATATATGTATACATGCCACGTTTTCTTAATCCAGTCTATCATTGATGGGCATTTGGGTTGGTTCCAAGTCTTTGCTATTGTGAATAGTGCCACAATAAACATTTGTGTGCATGTGTCTCTATAGCAGCATGATTTATAATCCTTTGGCTATATACCCAGTAGGAGTAAGGGTTTGGCTGGGTCAAATGGTATTTTAGTTCTAGATCCTTGAGGAATCACCACACTGTCCTCCACAGTGGTTGAACTAGTTTACAGTCTCACCAACAGTGTAGAAGTGTTCCTATTTCTCCACATCCTCTCCAGCACCTATTGTTTCCTGACCTTTTAATGATTGCCAATCTAACTGGTGTGAGATGGTATCTCATTGTGGTTTTGATTTGCATTTCTCTGATGGCCAGTGATGATGAGCATTTTTTCATGTGCCTATCTCTACATATTTAAAAAAAATAGCTGGTCATGGTGGCATGCCACTGTAGTCCCGGCTATTTGGGAGGCTGAGATAGGAGGATTGAGCCCAGGAGTTCAAGGATGCAGTGAGCTATTATCACATCACTGCACTTCAGTCTTGGCAACAGAGTAAAACCTTGTCTCTAAAAATAATAGCATAAAATAAAAATAAATTATTCATTCCCATATTGTTAAACCAGAAATACCTAATCATTGCCAACATCCATTCCCTAATAAAACAAATGTACATAGACAATGACATTTAATTGTCCCCTCCTTGATTATTTTTTTTTTTTAAGTGAAACGTGGTTTGGGGAAGACCGAGGGGCAGAAAGTAGTAAAGACTGAGGCCAGATTGGAAGTGGCAACTGTCACTGTGAGTCTGAGCTCCCACTGAACTGTGCCCATAGTTGCCACTGAAATCAGAGGTAGGCTAAGGGTGTGCAATGGGGCAGCTGGACCACTTGCTGCTAATGCACAAAAACTGTTTTGTATCATTGTATGGAGCAGGAATATTTCTCCTCTAGCTGTTACTCTCTTGCCCCTTTGGGGATAATTTACTTATTTCATTCTCACATCAAAGTAGCTAAAGATACCAATGTATAAAAAAATAAGAAAAGTATCATGTGACATTCAGTAAGTCCTCATTTTTTGAATTATATGCCTTATACATTTTTAAAAACTGAGAACTTAATCCAAATATATGTATATTTGGTTATTTATAAATTATATACAAGTATTTCAACACTGATAAATTATATAAACTATGCAATATAATATATATAGAATATATATGTATATATAGATAGCAGTGTAATACAATATAATATATAATTTAATAAGTTTTAAATACATACAAATATAACTTTTAATCATTTTTTTCAACCTCAATATATCATCTGACATACTCTTATTTTAGAGACTAAGAATTTTGAGATTTATGTAAACATGTTTTTCCCCAGAATATGAGTCTGAAATAAGAAAATTGCGTCTGCACTGCTTAACTCCTGTTTCAAATCTGTTTGTACCTGGTTACTAAAAGCTACCAATAAATTTCATTTTACATGAAGTTCATTAATGTTATAAGCTCCATGAATTTCTCTTAATTCCTTTATTTTCTGGTAATAATGCACTGATAAAAGGAAGTATATTCTTATATTCATTAGATTTACTCTCTGCCCTGAAGCCCAGTCCATAACTCACTAATCAGGTTTGGAAAGGCATCTTCCTCTTAATTTATAAATGAAATAAAAGCACACTAATTATATCCTTGCACTGCTGCCAATGTATCCAAGTAATTAAATACTCAGTTCAGTCCTCAGAAGGAAGTTTTAGCAATTCCACACTCCTACTAGAAATATTTATAATATTCAAGCTTACAAGAGGTGAATTCCCATTATTTTATTCTTAAAAATTATGTGAGCAATGAACCTGCTTCATTCTCCATATATAAATACATCTTGTTTTATCTAATGACAAAAATTGCTAAATGAGTTTTGTTTTTGTCTTTTCTTGTTTGTTCGTTTGTTTGTTTTTGCAGAGATCAACTGAAACCCATCAATTTACCTGATGGAGACTTGATAGGAAGTGTAATCTGACCTTGGTAATCATTCTGTAATCAGCTCCCAAGGAGATCTATTTCTTACCCAGTTCCTAATTCCAAGATTAGTATGCTTTTTTACTTTGTTGCTCATATTGAGTTTTTCTGACTGTCTCGCCCTAGTCTGGTTTGTTTTTTAAATATTTTTTTTCCATCTGCTGGTATTTAACACTGCTATCACCATGATTTTTTCCAGAGCATCTCATTTTTTAAAGGTTATTTAGGAAATGTACTATGTATCATATTTATCTTTTAATGTCTTTAACACTTTTTGGTTGTGAGAGAGAATGAATGTTTACTCAACATATTCACAGAGCTTACTTTACCTTGTTTTCAAACTGATAGTATATGCTAGCAGATGGCAGGATTTTCCAACATTTAGACACTATTATTTAAAACATTCATGAAAGCATGAGCCTAAATTATGAAATTATATTTAAGTAAATTATAATAAAGCAACATGTATATGAATTTAATGCAAAAGTTCCATATTGTTAGGCAAGAAAATTTAAAGAAAATGTGGTGTGGGCGTATGTGTGCGTAATACTACTCAGCCACCAAAAGAATGAAACCATGTATTTTGCAGCGACATGGATAGAACTAGAGGCCATTATTTTAAATGAAGTAACTCAGAAACAGAAAGTCAAATACCACATGTTCTCACTTGTAAGTGGGAGCTAAATAACATGTACATGTGGACATAGAGTGTGGAATAATCATCACTGGAGACTTAGAAGGGTAGAAGTAGGGTGAAGGGTAAAAATGACTTAATGGGTTCAATGTAATTTGTATTTGGGTGATAGCTACACTAAAAGCCTAGACTTCGCCAGTAGACAATATATCCATGTAACAAAATTGCACTTGTACCCTCTAAATGTATACATAGAAAAAAGAACTTAATCTGACATGAAATAAGGAGAAAAAAATAAAAAAGATATTGGGAGTCAGTAGTGGGCAGAGGCCTTTGAGATTGTTGTAAAAGTATCTTATTCCTCTTCCTTCTCTGTTGCTCCATCCACCACAAGTTGTACACCGTGGTTCTTGCTTTTGGCCACCAATCCCCTGGAGAAGAGATATTAATGGGGAGGGTGGGCCCACCTTGGGGAATGACAGAACCACATACAGGAGAGGAAAGGCTGCTCTTGGATGTAATGGGCCAATAATAAACAAGTCACATTTATTGCTTCCATTCCTGAGGATCCTGAAAAACAATGGAAGTTATATTGGTGGTGAATATTGCGGTGATTAAAAGCATGCAGGCTTTATTCAGACTACCTGGATTGAATGCCAGCTTCATCACCTACAGTTCAACAGTTTAGGGCAAGTTAGCAAGTCTCTCTGTGCCTCAGTTTCCTCCTCTGTAAAATGGGAGTAATAGGGGTACTTACTGTGTAAGGTTGTAAAGAGGATTAAATTACTTAAATATTTGTGAATTCTTACGAGTGCCTAGTATTTAAAAAATGATATGTGTATTATCAAATAAAAAAGTACAATAACTAAGACATTAATCCTTTCCTCGTCATTTCTTCTCTTCTCAGAATAAAACACAAGGTCCTTCCAGTGGCCCATCCCTTGCAATCTGTTCCCCATTCTCATCTGACTTTGTTTCCTCTGTTCTGGTACTCAGTTAGGTTGCAGTTTCTAAGCCCCTTTGTATCATGTGAGGTTGTGTAACTGACTTCTGGCCATGGCATGTGGCTCATCACGATACACTTCTAGGCCCAGCCTACAGTCGCCAACCATTCTGGTTTGCTCAGGACTGTCCTGGTTTTAACACTGAAAGCCCCACATCCTGTGAGAACCCCTCAATGCTGAGAAAGCAAGGACAGTTAGCCACCCCAACCCTGGCCTATTAAAACCTCTCGAAATCTTTCATATTCTTTTCTACTACCTGCTGGATATCAATGTCTAGAGTGACCTTGAAAGTCACATGTTGACAATAACAGAACCACCATCAGCCTGGGCTTTTGAGTGAAGCAGAGTTACTGCCTCTTCTCCTACTGGACTTTATGTGAGCAAAAAAACAGTTTCTGTTTTGATAAAGCACTAAGATTCCATTTCATTAGCTTAACCAATAAAATAACTACCATGCTGGTCATTCTAGCCTCTCTCTTGTTCCTGCAACAAACTGAGAATTCACTAACCGTTTACTTTGCTCAGAAGGCTTCTTTCCAGACATCTTCATAGCTAATTTCCTTACCTCTGTTCAATTTTCACTTAACTCTTGTTTTCCATGGCACCTTCTCAACCAGTGTATTCAAAATAGCAGGCTATCTCCCTGCTCTCATCTCCTTATTCTTTTATTTAGTTTTTTTTTTGTTTTTGTTTTTTTTGCCATAGTATCATCACTTTCTGATTTATACTGTATCCTTTACTCTCATTTTTTATGTTCGTATTGTCTTGCCTCCCCCACTAGAATAACTAGCATATAAGCTCCAGAGAGTTGAGAGCATTGTTTGCTCACTGTATATCTCAAAACTCTAGAACATTGCCTGGCACATAATAGGCACTCTATACACATTTGTTAAATGAATTACTTTATTTCATTTTTGGAATTTATGGACTTTAACCCCACAAAGGGGTAACCCATTTCATAGAGCTTTTATATAATGATTCCTTCCAACAATTTCCAGAGTATTGTGATGAATTTTAGAAATTATGGACAGAACAATCCTGCTATTTACCATTTCACAAAAACCTTTATTCCTGGTTTGCATCCAAATTTCTCCAAAATGGAGAATCTAAATTGAATATGTCTAAAATAAAATATTTAAGTCTATGGGTTTCTGGGCACTTGTAATACCTTAATTACTGATTAGACTTCACTGTGCCTTGTATTTTTCTATCTTTTTAATGCTGGAGCATAAAAGCTATAGCAATAGATTACTATTTACATTTTATCTCTTTCTGCCTCTCTGTACTCCTATTAGTGCTTGAGTTTCCCAGCAATTCTGGGTGTTTCAAAGAGTGTTAGAGACTTATCCAATATTTACCCTTATAAATTGTAAATTTGTATGTAAGTAGGAGGCACGGAATCTTTGAGGAGGACGAAGGGACCTCAGAGTCAGTTGACTTTACTATTGTTTCATTATTTAAAAATAAAGAATGTATTTGTTGTATTTAGTTTCTTACTTAGAGCAGGTATTGTTTACTGGTCTTTTGTGGCAATGATTATAATGCAGAGATATACAAGTCACAGTTTGTGTCTTCTTTTCATCTCATCAATAAATAGAACACGAGGTATCACTTGTTCTGTGGGCACTCTTTTCCATCCAAGGTTCCAGCTAATCAGGACTTGGAGTTGGCAGGAGTAGCATCCCTAAGTGGTTGCTTTCAGAGTGCAGAGATCTTTTGTGTTCAGTGGAATGTTACCATGGAAAAGTCCTCCATCCACTGGTAGGATCAGTATGATTCCGGAAAAGATTAAACAACCCACCACTGTGTAATTCCACTGTTTATTTATATACCTCTGAGAACTGTTTCAGAACTGCTGTTATCATCGAAGGGTGCATATTCACAAAAGCTGCATAATGCGAGATCAGTTTTGAATAACCAGTTACAGATGACCTGATCCAAAATCTTTCAGAATTAATTTTTTTAGAATTCATTGTGAATTTATTTGCATATTTTTTTTTCAATCAATCCCCATATCGACCATGCTTCTGGAACTGGGCTAGATGTTGGGATGATGGAGCGAACCAATCTCCATCCATGACCTCAAGGAGCTTGCAGGCCAGTTAACGATGGTAGAGATGAGTAAACAAGAGAATGTCATTCAAATCCCTTCACATGATGTGAAAAAGAAAAGTGTAGAGCATCCTAACCTAGGTTGGGCTTGTCAGAGACTGTTGAAGTCAGGCACTCAGTAGTCGAGATGATAGCGGGTATGATGCGCTAGGGGAACTGGAGACAGTTCACAGTGGCCGATTGTTGTTGGAGAGGGAGTGAAGGAAATGTTACAAAGCGGGCAGAAACAGGGTGGGGCAAGGATTCTGTGTACTGCCAAGGAGTTTGAACCCCATTTTGAACATAAGGAAACTTATAAAGCTGTAAGCAGAGGAGTAACACTATCAAATGTGCCCTTCAGAAAGTTCAGTCTTCTATAGCGAAGTGAAGCAATTTAAAATGATTAAAAGATAAACAGAAACAAAAACAGGAGACTGAGAGACCTATTTTGACAGGCTTTACTTGAAGAGGTTCAATGATGGTGGTAGCACAAAAAGTCAACTGTTGGGGAAGACAATACAGGAAAATAGAATACCATCTCTATGTGTGAACTGATGCGGCCCTTCAGCAAGGCAGGGAATGTTGGAAGAGCTAATGAAGTCAGTTTGGGAGACTTTAAAAATTGGAATTATTGGTAGGTCAACTGAAAGATGTCCATACTCTGTGTTGGCTTTCTATTTTTTAGTCTTGTTAAAAGTACAATTAGGAGAAAATTAGGAAAAGTTGGATGAGGAGGAAAGAATGATTTCTCTATTTTAGAGGCCTGCAAATGTTTTGACTATGACCCATAGTACGAATTATATTATGCACATAGACACAGATACGAAAACAAAAAAAAATTGATGTAATAGTAATTACCCTTATTATGTATGATGCACTCTGGTATTTTCCATTCTTATACTATTTTATTATCTCTCCATAATATGATACATTTAATGACTGTGAATATAGAAGTTCAACTTAACTAACAAAGAGTGCTTGAGGACATTTTGTTCTTTAGAGTGGAAGGCTTTAGACATAAAATCTACTGGAAAAAAGACCTGGACTTTGAAATCAGACCTAGGTTCCATCCTGGATTCGCAATTTATTAACTATGCTGCCTAAGGCAATCTACTTACCCTTCAGGGACTTGTGATCATGATACCAATTATCACTGATAAGTTACTTCTCCATAGCAGGCATGGAGCAAGTCCACGCAACAAGTGAGGACTTAATGAGAGAAATGTTGTTCTGAATAGGTAGGATGGACTCCCTAGAACAAGGTCTGGCATATATTAGTTCAGAAATGAATGAATAAAATATACATACATATGCATATAATTCTGATTTACATTCATTCAGAAATAAATGAAAAAATGTATTTACTAAAGCTCTTATTTTAAATAAGATGTTTCATTTCTTTCTTTCTTTTTTTTTTTTTTTTTGATGGAGTTTCGCGTTTGTAGCCCAGGATGGAGTGCAGTGGTGCAACCTCGGCTCACTGCAACCTCCGCCTCTTGGGTTCAAGAGAATCTCCTGCCTCAGCCTCCCGAGTAGCTGGGATTACAGACATGTACCACCACTCCCGGCTAATTTTGTATTTTTAGTAGAGTCGGGGTTTCTCCATGTTGGTCAGGCTGGTCTCAAACTCCTGACCTCAGGTGATCCGCCTGCCTCGGCCTCCCCAAGTGCTGGGATTATAGGCATGAACCACCGCACCTGGTCTCAGGATATTTCATTTCCTATAAAGTTGTTTCAGACATTCAGAAGAATACAGATATATGCATATACACACAGACATATACACGTGAATATGTGTTTAAAAAATTATAAAGATAAAATATAAACTCATGTGCCCAGAAAAAAATAGTAGCCACACCTTCAAAGTACCCTATGTGCTATCATGTCTTATGCTTTGCCTTCCCCAGAAGTGATAGCTATCTTGAATTTTGTGTTCATCTTCCCCTTGCATAGCTGCATTGTAGTCCCACATTTAAACAAATCTTTAAAAATGAACTATTTCCTTTATATAACTTTGAAGTTACATCTGTGGAATTAGTCTATGTGTATTTCTTCTGTGACTTGCTTTTTTCTTCTCCATGTCAAGTTCATGACATTCATCTAGAAGACGGGTGTAACACATTTGAGACACGTTTGCTTTTAAATATCCCACAGTTTATTTATACCATTTCCAGTTAACAAATGTGTGTTTGTTTCCAGTTTGTTCACTCGTTTTTGTATTACAAACAATGCTACAGTGTGCAATCTTGTACATGTTTCCTATGCACATGTAAATAAATTTCTAGAGTTGCCAAAGAAAATATACGACACCTAATTAAAATAGAATTTTAGAGAAACAACAAATAATTTTAAAAATATAATGATGTCTCATGCAATATTTGGGACATACTTCTGGTAAAATTTACTTTGTCATATCATTGGAATTAAATTTAAATAGGTGGTCTACATTGTTATTTGCTAAATCTAGCAAATTTATGAAATGCTCATGCCAAAGAGTGCTCATGCCAGGCTCTTGCTAAGCCATGGAGAATGCACAACCTTAACGCTTTAGGTATTGTCAAAATGTTCTTTTTTTGTTCTGGTTTTTGTTTGTTTGGTGGTAAATGTTTTCACAGTAAGTTGTTTGCTCATTAATTTACTTACTTTTAATTATTTTTTTTAAAATTAGACTTAGTGGGTACACAGGCAGGTTATTACAGGAGTACATTGTGTGATGCTGAGATGTGGGCTTCAGGTAAACCCCTCACTCAAATAGTGAACAGAGTACCCAAAAAGGAGGTTTTTAACTCTTTCGCTCTCCCTCCCTCCCCACTTTTTAGAGTCCTCAGTGTCTTCTATTCCCATCTTTACGTCCATGTGTACCCAATGTTTAGCCCCCACTTGTAAGTGAGAACATGCAGTATTTGGTTTTCTGTTTGTGTCAATTATTTTACGATGATAGCTTCCAACTGTATCCATGTTGCTGCAAAGGACATGATTTTATTCTTTTTATAGCTGCATAGTATTCCGTGGTGTATATGTACCACATTTTTTTAATCCAATTCACTACTGATAGGCATCTAGGTTGATTCCATGTCTTTGATATTGTGAATAATGCTATGAAAAGGATACAACTGCATGTGTCTTTTTGTAGAACAATTTATTTTCCTTTATGTATATTCTCAGTAATGGTATCACTGGGTCAAATGGCAATTCTGTTTTTAGTTCTTTGAGAAGTCTCCGAACTGCTTTCCACAGGGGCTGAACTAATTTACAATCCCACCAACAGCGTATGAGCATTTCTTTTCTTTGCAACTTTGCTGACATGTTATTTTTCAGCTTTTTAATAACAGCCATTCTGACTGGTGTGAGATGGTATCTCATTGTGGTTTTGATTTGGGTTTATCTAATCATCAGTGATGTTGAGCATTTTTTCATGTTTGTTGGCCACTTGTATATCTTCTTTTGAGAAGTGTATATTCATATTCTTTGCCCACTTTTTAATGTGGTTATTTGTTTTTTGCTTATAAATTTGTTTAAATTCCTTATAGATTCTGAGCATAGTCCTTTGTCAGATACATAGTTTGTGAATGTTTTCTCCCGTTTTGTAGGCTGTCTGTTTATTCTTTTGATAGTTTCTTTTGCTGTGCAGAAGCTCTTTAGTTTAATTAGGTCCCACTTGTCAATATTTATTTTTGTTGCACTTGTTTTTTAGGACTTAATCATAAATTATTTGCATAGGGTGATCGTAAGAAGTGTAATAGTTTGAGGTCTTACAGTTAAGTCTTCAACCCATCTTGAGTTATTTTTGGATACGGTAAGAAGTAGAGGTCTAATTTCATTCTTCTGCATGTGGTTAGCTAGTTATTCCAACACCATTTATTGAATAGGGAGTTCTTACCCCATTGTTTATTTTTGTCGACCTTGTCAGAGATCAGTTGGGTTTAGGTATACAGCTTTATTTCTGGGTTCTTTATTCTGTTCCATATTCTATGTGTCTATTTTTACACCATTATTATGCTCTTCTGTTACTGTAGCCTTTAGTATAGTTGGGTAATACGATGCCTCCAGCTTGTTCTTTTTGCTTAGCATTGCTTTGGCTATTTGGGCTTTCTTTTTTTATTCCATATTAATTTTAGGATAGTATTTTTCTAGTTCTGTGTAGAATGATGTTGGTAATTTGACAGAAATTGCATTGAGTCTGTATGTTGCTTTGGGCAGTATGGACATTTTAATTATATTAATTCTTCCAATCCACAAACATGGAATGTTTTTCCATTTGTTTGTGGTGTCTATGATTTCTTTCAGCAGTGTTTTGCAGTTCTCCTTGTAGAGATCTTTCACCCCCTTGGTTAGATGTATTCCTAGGTATTATATTCTTTTTGCAGCTATTGTAAATGGGATTATATTCTTGATTTAGTTCTCAGGATAAATGTTATTGGCATGTAGAAATGTAACTGATTTTTGTAAATTAATTGTGTATCCTGAAATTTTACTATAATCATTTATTAGATCCAGAAATTTTTTGGTGGAATATTTAGGGTTTTCTAGATATAAAATTATATCATCAGCAAAGAGAAACAATTTGACTTCCTTTTTTCCTTTGGGGGTGTCTTTTATTTCCTTCCCTTGCCTGATTGCTGTGCCTAGGACTTCCAGTACTATGTTTAATAAGACTGGTGAAAGTGGACAACCTTGTCCTTTTCAAGTTCTTAGGGGAAATACTTACAACTTTTGCCTGCTTAGGGTGATGTTGGCTGTGGGTTTGTCATCAGTGGCTCTTATTATTTTAAGGTATGTTCGTTCACGCCTAGTTTGTTGAGGATTTTTATCTTGTAGAGATTTTAGATTTTATTGAAAGCTTTTTCTGTGCCTATTGAGATGATCATATGTTTTTTGTTTTTCATTCTGTTGATATGGTGAATCACATTTGTTGATTTGCTTATTTGGCACCAATGGTGCATCCCAGGAATAAAGCCCACTTGATCGTGGTGGATTATCTCTCGGCTGTGTGACTAGTTTCGTTTTGTTAGTATTTTGTTGAGGATGTTTGCATCTGTGTTCATCAGGAATATTGACCTGCAGTTTTCTTTTTTTGTTGTGTCTTTGACTAATTTTAGAATTGGTATGATTTCAATTTATTTGAATTTGTTGAGACTTGCTTTGTAGCATGTGGCTAATCTTAGAATATGTTCTGTGTGCTGAGAATAATGTATAGTCTGTGGTAGTTGGCTGAAGTCTGAAAATGTTTTCTAAAATTGCTAAAGCAATATACCACACACACCACCACCACCAGGAAATTATGAGTTTCCATTGTTTCATATCCTTAGTGTTATGGATTGAATTGTGTCCCCTAGAACTCATATGTTGAAGTACCAATCCCCAGTGTGACTGTAATTGGAGACAGGACCTTTAGGGACGTGATTAAGGTTAAATGAAGTCATAAGGAAGGGGACCCTAATCTGATAGGACTGATATCTTTATAGAAAGAGGAATAGGCCCTGGATACCTCTCTCCTCATGTGCACACAGAGGAAAGGCCATGTGATGATACAGTGGATAGGTAGCCATTTGCAAGCCAGGAAGGTGGGCCTCATGAGAAACCAACCCTGCCTGAAGCTTGATTTTGTAGTACCAGCTTCTAGAGCTGTAAGAAAATAAATGTCCACCCAATCTGTAGTAATTTATGGCAGCCCTAGCAAAGAAATACATTAATCAACATCTGACTTACCAGCCATTTTAATTTTTGTGAACATGGTGGCAGGAAATGATATGCTTTGTGATTTTAATGTGTGTTCCTGTAGTTGGGCATCTTTTCATATTTATTGAGCATTTATGTTTCCTTTCCTGTGAAATGCCTACCCATTTTCTTTTTAAGTTCTTTGCCATTTCATGACTGAAGTACTGGAAATTTTATACATCATATTCAGTACATGTGTGTATATGTGTGTAGAATATTAGTACTTAATTATTTGTGTTTCAAATATCTTTCTCCACTTTGTTACTTGTCCTTTCATGTTTTAGCAATTGTTTGATGAACAAGTTATTAATTCTGAGCTACTCTGGGCACACTGCCCATGGATGACCCCTGCTCTGAAAGGAGCAGTAATAAAAACAATTTTAAATAAAATAAAATATTTTAAGACATTATTAATTTTGATAAAATTGAATTTATTCATCTTTCTCTTTATGGTTTATGCCTATTTCTCTTGTTGAAGAAATGCTTTTCTAACTTGATGTAAACAATAGTTTCCTCTATTTCTTCTAGAAGTTTATTTTTTCCCTTTCACATTTTCACCTTTAGTCTATCAATAAATAATTCTTGTTTATGGTGTAAAGTAGAGATCTACTATCACTTCCGTTTCAGTGTCCCAGCATCACTTACTGAATTAGGCGCCCTTTCTCCAAGGACATACAATGTCTCCTATCTTGTAAGTCAAGTTTAAATACAAGCCTGAATCTGTTTCTGAGATCACTATTTTGTTTCATTGGTCAATAGCTATCCACACTATACAATTTCTTAATTATCATAACTTTATATGAAGTCTTTATCACTGGTATAGCAAGGTCTCCCAGCTTATACTTCTTAAGAAGTCATGGCTCTTCGTGTTTTTTGTTCTTCCATATAAATTTTAGAATCATCCTGAACATTTCCTTAACAAACTCTGTGGGGATTTTCATTGCATTAAATCTGTAGATCAATTTAGGGGATTCTTTACAATATGGCATCTTCATATCCATAAAACATGTAGGTTTGTAATTCATTTTGAGTTGATTTCTGTGAAGGGTGTATGATCTATGTCTCCATGTGTTTATTTTTGTGGTGGTTGTTGTTTTGGCATGTAGATGTCCCATTCTTACAGCACTATTTGTAGAAAAGTTTATCTTTTCTCCATTGTATTGCCTTTGCTCTTTGTCAAAGATCAGTTGATTATATTTCTGTGGGTCTGTTTCTGGGCTCTCTATTCTGTTCCATTAATCTACTTGTCAATTTCTTTTTCTAATACTTCCCTGTCTTGATGACTGTAGTTTTACAGTAAATTCTGAAGTCCTATAGTGTCAGTCCTCTGACTTTGCTCTCCTTCAATAGTGTGTTGGCCATTCTAGGTCTTGTGCCTCTCCAGGTAACTTTAGAATCAATTTGTTGATTCCCACAATTCAACTTTCTGGGATTTTGATTGGGGTGACATCTGTGTTTCTGATCGATATCACTTTCTTTCTGTCTGAAGAAATTCTTTTAACACTTCTTGCAAGGCAAGTGTGTGACAACAAGTCCCCTAAGTTTTTGTTTGTGTGGAAAGTCTTAAATTTTTTTCACTTCTGAAGTATAATTTTATGTGCTACAAAATTCTGGGTTAGTGGGTTTTTATCTCAACATTTTGATTATTTCACTCCAGCTTCTTCCTATTTGCATGTTTTCTGAGAAGTCAGATGTAATTCTTATTTCTTTTCTATAGATAAGGCGAAGTTTTTTCCCTCTGGCCTCTTTAAAGATTGTTCTCTTTGTCTCTGATTTTCTTAAGTTTTAATATGATATGGCTAGGTGTAGTTTTTTCGTATTATGTCTGTTTGGTGTTCACTCAGCTTCCTGGATCTGTGGCTTAATGTCTGACTTTAGCTTGGGAAAATTCTTAATCATCATTGCATAAAATATTACTTTTGTTCTTTTCTGTCTTTTTTCTCCTTGTATTCTATTACATATATGTTAGATCTTCTGTAGTTGTCTCACAGTTCTTGGATATTCTGTTCAAATTTTTTCAGTTCTTTTTTCTCTTTATCTTCAGTTTTGGAGTATCTACTGACATATTCTGAAGCACAGGGATTAGTTCCTCCACCGTGTGTTGAGTACTAATGAGCCCATCAAAGCTGTTTGTTATTTCTGTTACAGTATTTTTGATTGTAACAGTTCTTTTTTGTTCTTTAGTAGCATATCCATTCTTTTTTAGAATATCCATATCTCTGCTTATGTTATCTATCTGTTCTTGCATGTTGTCTACTTTTTCCATTAGCTGTTAGCGCCCTTAGTGTGTGAATCACACTTCTTTTAAATTCACAGACTAATAATTCTATCATCCCTGCCATATTGGAGTGTGGTTCTGATATTTGTTCAGTCTCATAAAATCCTGTGTTTTGCCTTTGTATGCGTTGTAATTTTTTGAAACCCAGACTCCATGGCATACTCCTTTAGTTGTGTGGTAGTAAGGCACCTGAGGAGGGGAAGTGTTCTATAGTCCTGTGATTGGGTTTTAGTCTTTGGTGAGCTGGTGCCCCTCAGTTGTAAACTTTGTGTGTGCTTCTCAGGTTTCTCTCCTCTTTAAGTGGGCCAGAATGGCTGCAGTGACTGGAGTTGAATAACCCCTTTCCGTAGGTCAGTTAGTCTTTGATAAAACCCCACCAGGCAAGGCTCTGGTAAAACTGTTTTGCTTGAGGACAGGTCTTGTTAAGAACAGAAGGCTGTGGAGTGTTTCAAAATGGTTATTTTGTCCCTCCCCTTGCCTCAAGTGTGAGATTTTCCTCCAAAATTCACTGTGAGGACCTGTTGGAGCTTTTTTAGGTAAAACTCACAAAAGCATGGTCCTCCCAGGACTGCGCTTCCTGAGGGTTTTCTTTGCCAGGCTGGTCTGCACTGAGTCTCCAGCAATTTGTCAGTTCCAGTTCAGGTTTCCCTACTCTGATACCAGTTCATGCAGGATCTCTGCTTGTGGGTTTCCGATCTGGTAAGCTGTGATTCTCTGTATTCACCTGGCCGTCACTCCAACTTTGGGGGCAGTGGTTTGCTATACAACCTACCTTCTTTGATAAATACAAGAAGAGTTGCTGGTTCTTCCATTTATTCAGCTTTTTACTTGTTAAGACAGAATAATGACTTCCAAGTACCTTATGTGCTGGATTGGAAACCAGAAGTCCAGATATATTTTATTACCATTAGTTCCATTTTTAATCTGTGAATCATATTTGGGTTTTCTATGCAAGCAATCATATTATCTTCTATATGAATTGTTTTGTTTCATCTTCTACACTCTCTTCTGTCTTTTTATTGTCTGATTGTGCTAATACCTTGAATACACTGGTGAATAGAAATGATATTATTGAGTATAGTTGTCTTTTTCACAGTTTTTAGATAGAATGTTTCTAATGCTTTACCACAGACAACAACGTTGGCATTCTATTGTTATTTTACTAAGAGATTTCTTTGTTATTTGAATAAATATTGCCCGTTATTAAAAGTGTACTCTGCATGTTTTCAGTTATATGAATTTTCTCCATTAATCTTTTAATATGTTGAGTCATATTTATAGATTTTCCAATGCTAAGCCACTTTGAATTCTTGGGATAAAACAAAACTGGTTATGATGTACAATCTTCTTTAAGCATTACTGGGCCGAGCGCAGCGGCTCACACCTGTAATCCCAGCACTTTAAGAGGCTGAGGCAGGTGGATCACAAGGTCAGGAGATCCAGACAATCCTGGCCAATATGGTAAAACCCCATCTCTACTAAAAATACAAAAATCAGCTGGGTGTGGTGGCATGTGCCTGTAGTCCCAGCTACTCAGGAGGCTGAGGCAGGAGAATCACTTGAACCTGGGAGGCGGAGGTTGTAGTGAGCCGAGATCATGCCACTGCACTCCAGCCTGGCGACAGCAAGACTCTGTCTAAAAAAGAAAAGAAAAAGAAAAAATCACTAAGTTTGCTAGTATTTTACTTAGGATTTTACTGTCTTTTAGCTTCTAGCTTCTTCTTCCTTTTAGCTTCGTGTTTCAAGGTTACACTATCTCATAGAATGAGTGGGCAACTGTATTCATCAATTTATATTCTGATAACAAGTAACCCCAGAATCTAAGTGGCTTGAGTAACAAATACTTATTTCTTGTCTGGCAGTCTGCAGGCTGGCTGCAGCCAAGCTACCCTGCCCTGTGCTCAGCTGGGTTCCACATGTCTCCTCAAGCCAGGACCAGATTAGAGAGCAGCCAGTCCCTGGGACATGATCTTTACACAGCCAAGCCTAAAGTCCATGGGAAAACCATATGAATAGAGTGTGGGTGTACCATCTTATTCTAGAGGGTGAAGGAAAAGTTAGGAACCATACTACAAACTACCATAGAGATTATTCTCTTTTTTTTTTTCTGTTTAGAAAATTTTGTAGAAATTTTGAATAATAATTTTTCTTGAATGTATGGTGGTTCTTATCTATGAAAACTTCTGGGCCTACTGTTTTGTGGTTGTCGTTGTTAAAATAATATTAACTATTGTTTCAATTTTTTTATTGGCTATTGCCTTTCGAATTTTCTATTCTTTCTCTTTTGGGAAGTTATATATTTCTAGAAATATGTACATTCCATTCATCTTTGTAAAATTATTGAAATCAAGTTGTTTTTAATATTATTTCATTGTTTTTATTTATTTTTTTTGAATGGAGTCTCATTCTGTCGCCCAGGCTGGAGTGCAGTGGCACAATCTTGGCTCACTGCAACCTCTGCCCCTCCAGGTTTAAGCACTTCTCTGCCTCAGCCTCCGGAGTAGCTGGGATTACAGGTGCATGCCACCATGCCTGGCTAATTTTTTCGTATTTTTAGTAGAGACGGGGTTTCACCATCTTGGCCAGGCTGATCATGAACTCCTGACCTCGTGATCCACCCGCCTCAGCCTCTCAAAGTGCTGGGATTACAGGCGTAAACCACCGCGCCTGGCCTATTTCATTGTTTTTCTAAACTCTGCTGGATTCAAAGCTATGTATGTTTTATCATTTTTAATGCTTTTTTTTTTATTATTCCATGCTCACTAGATTTTTCTACTTTAAAAAAAGTCAACTTTTTATTATGCTGATTCTCTTGATATTATCTTTATTTTTGCATTACAGTGAATTTTTAACCTTATTTTCTAAAAACATTTGAAAGACATACTATATATGATGAGAAGCAATTACCTCCTCCTTTTGCATAAAAAATCATGCCCAGTTATAAACTAGTATTATTTTATTTATTACAGAGGTTGGAGAAGCTGTTAGTGGATTGAATACAAATATTTATAGTATAAATTATCTACAGTATAATCATCTTTCATGCAGCCTGTAATAACATTGACAAATTTGGGTAAGTGCTTAAACTAATTTAAAAATTTCAAATAACCTTTTCTGAAATTAATATGTATATGTCAAAGAGATGTTTCTATATGAGCTTGGAACTTGATAATAGCCATGTATGTGTATAAACCACATAGAGGTATGTTTTTTGTTATAGTAAATGTCACATCTCTATGCTATATCAATGTCATTCAGTATGAAAAAAATGCATAAGACAAGAATATTTGAGGAAAGTAGGTGGTTGAGGGTAATTATTTTGAGATTTCTTAGATACATCTATGTCTACATTAATGGTGGTTGTGTCTGCATCTTAGAGAAAATTATAAAACATACAGCTATCACTAATAATTATAATTTAAAAACACTCAAATATTTTATGGCTTTTTGTTCATTATCCATATTTTTGTACATTTTTAAATATTTAAAAACACTCTAAATCATGGCTCACTAGTTTCTTTTCTTCATTGTATAGGACTTAATGCATGTGCTGTCCTATTCTGGCTTGTTTTTATCCTTTTAGATCAAATACTTACATTGAAGGACACCTTACTCTTTTTTATTTCCCCAAATGTAAATACTTACATTGAAGGAAAACTTACTCTTTTTTATTTCCCCAAATGTATAATAACTGCAATTAGCATTCCTGAGTTTTTTAAAATTTAGGAAATAAGAGAAAAACACAAATAAACAGAGGAATCATAACAGTTAATTTTTCATCTTAGGCACAAGACAGTGTAATTTTCTTTCTGTTTTGTCTGGCAAAGCAGAAAAGATAGGACATGTTATTATGAGGTTTTAATATAATATTTCTAAGACATAAAAATAAGTATATGATAAATGAAAATATTCTATATTTCTCTGCTTCTTTTATTACTCAAATCTGATTATAACCATCAACTGATTCATTAAGGATTACCCAAAACATAAATGAGTAATGCAAGTTATTTTACATTTTTTCTGTACTTGTAAAATATTTTTTAAAATGCATAGATTTTTTCCATTTCTGCAACTTATTGAAAATTATAAAATTTAGATACACAAAGTTGTCTGATATGAAAGTCAGAGAAAATAGTTTTCCCTATTAAATCAGGCTTTAATCAGATAGGAAAAAAAAAAAAGGTGGCAAATGTGGACATATGCATCTAAGGTCCCTAAAGATTGTTTTTCTTTTACTCAAGGCAAACCCTCTTTTCCTAATATGAAATATACAAATTACACTTCAAGAGATAAAACAATGTAATTAAATACATTGCTTAGTTAAAATACAGTCATTTTAGAAGCAAAGATTGACTAACTTGAAGACATAGCAATAGAAAACATCAAAAGTTTTCCAAAGACTAAAAAAAAGATAAACAGAACATTTCTGAGCTGTGTGACACCTTAAAGTGGTTTATTGTTGTGAAACTGGAGTCTCAGAAGGATAGGAAAGTGAGAGACAGAAAAAAAGTATTTGAAGAAATAATGGTCGAAAAAAGCCCAAGTTTGATGAAAACTTTAAGACCAAAGATTTAAGTAATTCAATGAGCCCCGAAAACAAGAAGCATGAATAAAACTGTGCCAAAACATTATAATCATATTGCTTAAAACAGGTGATAGTGAGAAAATATTAAAAGCAGTAATGGGGAAACACATTATATATATTGAGAAATAAAAATAGAAATAATGATCGACTTCTTGTTGGAAACAAGCCAAAAGACAGAGGAGTAACATCTTAAGATACTGAAAGAAAAAAGCCACAAGCCCAGAATCCTGTACCCAGAGAGAATATCATGCAAAAACAAAAGTATAATAAAGACTTCTTTAGACAAAAATATCTAAATTCATCACTAGGAGAACTAAATTATAAGAAATATTAAAGGTAGTTCTTCGGTGGAAAGAAAGGATAAGGAAGGACAGCACAGAAAATGGTAACTGTGTGGACAAATAAATAAATTTTTATCTTATTTTCAAGTCTTTTCAAAAGATAATTATTAAAACCACAAATAATGTAATCTTTATGAACTATGTAGAAGCAAAATGAATGACAACAATTTGCTAAGGGGAATTGGAAGTATACTGTTAAAAAGTTTTTATACCATATGTGAAGTCACGTATTGCTTTATGGAAAGCTATGATATATTTGGAGTTTATAGCATAAACTCAAATCAAACATTAGGACAAAAAAAACATAGAAGTAACTAATAAACCAAAAACTAAATAAAATGAAATCATGAAAATTACTCAACTAACCAAGAGTCATGACAAAAAGGAAAACTAAGAACAGATAAGATAAATAGATAGTAAGCTGGTGGATTTATGTCAAATGATATAATAGTCATATTGAATATAAATGACCTGAACACCAGATTCAACAAACAAAAGCAAGACCCAACTGTATTCTATTTGAAGGAAACTGACGTTAAATATAAAGCCATAAATAGTTAAAACTAAAATAATAAAAAGACGTACTATGCTAACACTACTATGAAGCAAACCACAGTAGCTATATTATCAAAGTATATTTCAGAGCAAAGAATATTACCAGATATAAAATCATTTTCTAATGCTAACAAAGTCAATTCCTCAAAAGGACATAAGAACCCTAAATATCTGTGTTGTTAACATCAAAGCTTCAAACAACATAGAGCAAAACCCAAAAGAACAGAAATAAGAAATGCGTAATAGTCAGATTTCCTCATCCCAGTTCTCAGTAATGGATAGAACAAATAAGGATAGAACAGAAAGGGTAGAACAGATTTAAATAAAGGAAGACAAAAATTGGCTGGAAGGGTTTAATTAGGTTTAGGAGTCAGAATCTTGTAGGGAAAGGAGAAGGAATCAACAGAGGGAAAGAACAGCAATGCCAGCTTGAGTAGGATCAATGGATGAACACTCCCAAGGATACTGGAGGGTTGGGAGCACATGCAAAGGTGGAGGAGTCAGCCCAAAGAAGACAGGCACAGGCAAAAGGGAAAACGAAGATTTAGGAGCCTTTGAGTTGAGGGGAATAAAATTAAAGAAGCCTAACATTTAAGTCTCTAATCCATCTTGAATTGATTTTTGTATAAGGTATAAGGAAGGGATCCAGTTTGAGCTTTCTACTTATGGCTAGCCAGTTTTCCCAACACCTTTTATTAAATAGGGAACCCTTTCCCCATTACTTGTTTCTGTCAGGTTTGTCAAAATAAAACCATAAAAACCCTAGAAGAAAACCTAGGCAATAACATTCAGGACATAGGCATGGGCAAGGACTTCGTGTCTAAAGCACCAAAAGCAATGGCAACAAAAGCCAAAATTGACAAACGGGATCTAATTAAACTAAAGAGCTTCTGCACAGCAAAAGAAACTACCATCAGAGTGAACATGCAACCTACAGAATAGGAGAAAATTTTTGCAATCTACTCAACTGACAAAGGGCTAATATCTAGAACCTACAAAGAACTCAAACAAATTTACAAGAAAAAAACAACCCCATCAAAAAGCGGGCAAAGGATATGAACAGACATTTCTAAAAAGAAGACATTTATGCAGCCAACAGACACATGAAAAATGCTCATCATCACTAGCCATCAGAGAAATGCAAATCAAAACCACAATGAGATACCATCTCACACCAGTTAGAATGGCGATCATTAAACAGTCAGGAAACAACAGGTGCTGGAGAGGATGTGGAGAAACAGGAACACTTTTACACTGTTGGTGGGACTGTAAACTAGTTCAACCATTGTGGAGGACAGTGTGGTGATTCCTCAAGGATCTAGAACTAGAAATACCATTTGACCCAGCCATCCCCTTACTGGGTATATACCCAAAGGATTATAAATCATGCTACTATAAAGACACATGCACACACATGTTTACTGCAGCACTATTCACATATAGCAAAGACTTGGAACCAACCCAAATGTCCATCAATGACAGACTGGATTACGAAAATGTGCACATATACACCATGGAATACTATGCAGCCATAAAAAAGTTTGAGTTCATGTCCTCTGTAGGGGACATGGATGCAGCTGGAATCCATCATTCTCAGCAAACTATTACAAGAACAGAAAACCAAACACCGCATGTTCTCACTCATAGACGGGAACTGAACAATGAGAACCCTTGGACACAGGAAGGGGAACATCACACACTGGGACCTGTCGTGGGGTGGGGGGAGGGGGGAAGGGATAGCATTAGGAGATACACCTAATGTAAATAACAAGTTAATGGGTGCAGCACACCAACATGGCACATGTATACATATGTAACAAACCTGCACGTTGTGCACATGTACCCTAGAACATAAAGTATAATAAAATTAAATTAAATTAAAGAAGCCTACAAATCCTTCTTCTCTCCTCCTGCATTTGAGTTACTCAGAACCACTGCAGATGCCATGTGGTCATACAGATGGATGCCAGTACAGATTTATGGTATCCAATCTCACGTTCACCTATGCCATGTCCTTAATGAACTATCAGCTCCTTCTCTTCTCAATGACTACTCCAAAACCTCAGTCTTCTGTTGAAGTTGGTATTATGTCCTTCCTGTCTGTGGTCTATTTGCTCTCAGATCCATTTCTTCCCTTCCCCTGCTCTTTTCTGTATTTCAGCAGCCTGATCTCTACAGGCTGCCTTTTCCAGCCTGGCTTCTGGGTGTTTCCTCCAGTGGAAAGCACAGGTGGGTAGTTGAAGGTGGAACAGAAAGAGCCTGTAGATATTTCACTCTTCCTTTGTCCTTCAGGCAGGTGCAGCTCCTGTGCAGCCTCGAGTCTACAGGCTGAGTCTTCGACTCCCTGGGGAAACATTGCTTGTGAATTGGGAGTAATTCACAAGCAATGCTCACTTCTACCCAGAAGTACAGGCCACTGGGCTCCAGATGCACTGCCTTCTCTCTCTGTTCCTCTATCCTAGAAGTGGTAGTGGTTTCCCACTGATGCTAATCTCTGGGGTAAATTACTATTCCTGCTTGGCTTCTTAACCCTTCCATTAACCTATGTAACCAATTACATACATTAAAATTTTCCTATATTAAACATTCACATACTTTATGATTTGCGTTTTTTCTGAAGCCAACCACCTAACTGTGAGATCTTGATTCTTGCCCCTTTGGAAATACCTTGTTTATGTATTGACTCTGATCATCATTTTTGCTCTTCTTTATCCCTCTCCTAACTACAACTCTCCTTTGGACAACACATTTCCCTTTAACTTTTATTCTCTTCTTTCCTGAACACAGTTCTGCCAAGAGTGATCTGCACTTACTGCCTCTGCCTTCACACTTCCCATTCCCTTCTGAACCTACTCAAATCCAGTTCTACCCTCACCATTGAAGTAGACCTGGCTCTTCTCCTTGGTTGCCACTTAGTATCCTTTGTGGCTTTTCATCCTCAGTGAAGATGTTCTCAAGGCTCCTTCTCTTCTATTTCTTCACTCCTCCCCTTCCTTACGCAGTCTACATATTCTCTCTGGATGATCTTATGCATGCTCATGACTTTGTTATAATCTTGCTGCTTATGACTTCCAAGTTTACAGCTAGCTTTAGCATCTTGCCTTTTCCAGACCCTTATGTCCAGTGTCAATGCCTTCTACTCAGCTTGACAAGGAGCACTGTCAAATTCAAGATGTTCAATGAGGGATTTCTCTTCCCCCACAAGCATGTTACAGCTTACATTCATTATCTTGTAGAATTACATCACCATCACCGACTTACTGAAGCCAGAATGAGAAGTCATCCTAACTCTGTCCTTTCTATTTATTCTCTATATTGAATCAATCATTGTTTTTTATCAGCTATTCCTCTTATATCACCGCCTCTGCTGCCATTTTCGTACTACTGACATATTATGGCCTTTTGTCTGTTTTCTCTTATAGAAGAACTATCAGAACCTTCTGATGATCTTAGCGCTTCAAATTTTACCCATCTTCAGTCATCCTTTCAATTTGCTGCCAGAGAACTTTTATAGTTCATAGTTTGGACCATGTCCTTGACCTATTTCTGTTAGTATTTCATTTGGGCCTCATTACACCAAATGATAAGATCAAAATGCTTCATCAAATTCTTACTGCCAGAGCCTCTTTTAGGCCTCATCTCCGACACTGCTAGTCTCAGAACAACTCATGTCCTCATACAGCTCTGTGCCTGCCCACGAACGACCCTCTTCCTGGAGATACTCCCTCCATACCCTGGCTTCCTCAATAGTCTTGAAAATTCCTTTGCATCTTTTAACCCTCCTTTCAAAAACCTTCTCTGTAAAGCTTTTTGACACTTTTCCAATCATTCTTAAGTGCTCCTTAAGCATACATAAGGAACACTTCAGTGCAAAAATACACCTGTTTGCATTTTGAGTTTCATAAGCCTAAGTGCTGAATTTGGTGCAAATAAAATCCTGATAAATCAAAGTATACCTTCACACCAATAAGATTATGTAAAGATTTCCAAAGTAGGACGATTTGGAGTGGGAAAGAAACTTCAGAGAAAAAAAGTTTAGATACCGGTTGAGCCCTGTGCCATTTGGACTGAGCTCTGTGAGAGAAGGGAGGGTGGAGGGTGGAAGGTAATAACACAATGTCCACAGATTTGAAGGGTCTGAGAGTGGAGAAGATCATAGCCTATCTTCCTGAGTAGACCTTCAAGGAGGCAGTTGAATAATAGCAGATAAATGAATACATGGTGTGTCTCAGCAGACAGGAGCTATTAGGATGGAGCAGAAATGGGAAGATGCCATCATGGGCCTGAAAGCTACATGCAGGCAGATAGGATCCTAAAGAGTTGCACAGTGTATTGTCAGGCCCCGTGGATCTTGTGGCAGCAGCTTATTCCTGTGCACAAATCCAGGGCAGAGAAGGTCCCAAAAGAGTCACCAGAACTGTGGTGCCACATTGGAACCAGGAATAATGCATCATGACTCCTATAAATAAAGTCTGTTAGGATTTACTCTTGGAGTTGCTTAGGTGTTCAACGTTTTCTCCCATCACCAAGTCACAAGGTGAATTATAACTGTTAGCCAGTCATAGAGGCCATGCCAGGGGATGGTGAGTCTACTGGGGGCTCTGGGGAAAGCTTTGTTCACTGTCCAAATGGAGGCTCTGGAAGGGAAAGCCTCTTTTTGTACCCAAATGCTGCTATCTCTTGATCATCTCTATAACTACTACAGCTACCCTACAGTCATGAGGCAAGATACCAAAGCTAAAAATAGGGAGAGGCAAAGAAAAAAGATGAAAAAACTAACGTTCTTCATGATGTCAAACTGCTATATCAATTCTGAAACCAGCCCTCCAGGGAGATAAGGAAATATATTTTACTTTATTATTTAAACCACTATGAGTCCGGTTTTTCTGTTGTTTGAAGCCAAAGCATTCTGATTAGACAATGCTCTTGAGGATGTCTCAAGAAACCTGAAAATTACCCTTTTAAAAGCCAGCATGAGCCTTCTTTTTGTTGTTGTTGTTGTTGCTGTTTGTTTGTGTGTGTGTTTGTTTTGAGACCGAGTTCACTCTTATTCCCCAGGCTGGAGTGCAATGGTGCAATCTTGGCTTACTGCAACCTCCACCTCCTGGGTTCAAGCGATTCTCCTGCCTCAGCCTCCCGAGTAGCTGGGATTACAGGCTCCCACCACCATGCCTGGCTAATTTTATATTTGTAGTAGAGACAGGGTTTCGCCATGCTTGTCAGGCTTGTCTCAAACTCCTGACCTCAGTCTCCCAAAGTGCGGGGATTACAGGCATGAGCCACCATACCCTGCCATCTTTCTTTTTTGCTTATTTCCAGGAGTTTTTCTATCAATGGTACACCCTTTGTCAGCCATTATGGGTTGAAATGGCTCAACAGAACATCAAAGGAAGCCAAGGTGGACAGCATAGTACATTTTACATAAAAACACTGAGCTGGGAAGATAGCACACATTGGCTGAGAGATTTTATAAGAGGGAGAACTGAGGCCAAAGGTGTAGAGTTCAGTCTCCCTGCTAGTTTTCTCAGTCTGAGAGCACAAGATAGCAGTTAACACATGAAGGGGAGATTGGTTTAAGTGTTCCCTAGGAAAATATCTCAGGAAGAGAGACTACAGATTTAACTAATTAGTAAGTTTACATAACTATAAAATTAACCAGTGCTGCACAGATAGCATCAAACAGGATGCCCAATCAGCATGGTTTCATGGCCTCTGATCTCTAGAGACTACAAGCCTAAAGAGTAGGAGAGAAACAGACAGTGGCAGTTGCACAGGGCTGGCAGGAAACAAGAAGGTGGGAGAGGGAAGAAGGGAAGGTTGGAAGAAAAGGAAAGACAAGTTAACATTTAAGAATCTAATGTGGTAATGAGGGCACTTTAGCTCCATCTGACTGTAAAGTCTGGTTGAAGAGAGAGGCACGTGAAGGCAGAATGGGTGACAGGCTGAAATCATTAGGAAAGGGTGAGTAGACTTAACAGGACCAAAAAAGTGGCAGATGTGGTCAACCAAAAGAGGTATTACAGAATTTGGTATATAAGACATGGATTCAAGATGGCAGGGGCTAAGATGTAACTAAGATGTCTCAGTGAGAGTGAAGGATGGAGGTCAAAGGTCAGGGGTAGAAGTATGGTGAGGACCATGTGGTAGCTCATCATCACTATGGACAGGGAGAGGAAGATGATTTCAGAAAATAGCATAATCATTCGTCATGGACCAAATACTCCATGTGCTGATAGGTATCTTAGCCCATCCATAACTGCCAAATACTGGGTCACTAAGTTAGTGCAAAAGCTTTGATGTTTTTATTGTTTCTTAAAAAAAAAAGAAAAAAAATTAAAAATTCGATTTCAAAATAAGTTCCATTTGATGAAGGTGTTCAGCATAATGCTAATCATCGACTGTTACTTTAAAAACACAAATAAATGCAATGCATATTTTATTAAGGTGTTTGCCCTAGTCTGCATCAAAATACAGTCACTCTATATTCTGGCTTGCTAAACCATTCCTGGAGGACAACCTCTGAACTTGTTGAGAAGACCATTAGATGAGCCTAGACATAAATGGAAATTTTTTTATTTTTATTTTTTGTGCCTTATATTTTATAACAATTTTATGCTCTGTTTACCAAGAAACATTAAGATGGAAAATTTTAAACAAATCTGTTTCTAATTTTAATTTTTTCCTCCCTGTGTTGACTGATTCTTTTCGTTGTTCATGTGTGTGTTTTTGTTTATTATGTTTAGGTTGTTACTCAGGCTGAACCCTTGGCTCCCAGAGGAGATGCAGCTTCACTCTCAAGACATAGACTTTGTAGCCTCCTGAGCACCACCAGATATCTCTACTGAAGTCCACAGAACAAGACTATTGGACCACATGTTCTGTATGTTCTCTAACAAATATTTAGGCCTAAGAACTTTGTTTCAACACTTTCTTTAGAGAGATAGGATTCATTTATATCATATGGAATGATGAATAAACTTGGCTTTGGGGATCTGATGGACCTTGTATTTTTCTCTACAAGGCCTTCTGGAAAACATTATTTAACTTATCTGTTTCTTAATTTCCCATCTGTTAAAAAAAAAAAAGTGACAATAATGCTTATCTTTTCAAAGTTTTATGAGTTAGATAAAATAAGACATGCGTAATACCTGACCAAATAAGTACTCAATGGATAGTATTTTCCTCCTCTTACTGTCTTCAATCGGTCTAGATTCAATTTTTTTTAAAACAGTGGTAAGACTTCATTTGAGGGTTATTGGACAAGCTTTGAGATGGCAATGATGTTAGGTGTTCACAAATTCCATCATAGTGGCTAGAATTAAGACTTATGGTTGTCAGGTTATAAATCATTGCCTGAGTGACTCCAAGGGCTCTGTGGCCCAAACCTATACTGGATTTGTTGTATTTATTGGAAGAGATCAACAAAAATGATGCCACCCTAGTGTCTGATATTGCTCTAACTATACAATGTCTTCCATTTCTTTTAGTAAAGAGAACTAGAGGTATTTCATTTTATATGGAGAAAATAGTAGTTTACATTCATTGTCTTTCCCCAGGTCTAAGTTAATTCTAATACTCTTTTCCAAAATGTAGTTAATAAGGATATTGATTGCCTTGAATTTCTGAAAAAAAAAATGATACATTTGTCCAATATATTGATAACTTCATGTGAAGGAGAAAGTGTCAAGTACACTGGATGCTCTGCTAATACACTTGTGTGTAATAATAATAAATAGATAATTTACCATTTTACCATGTTGGTAAATTTTGGATAAGTACACTAGTCAGAGACATTACAAGAAAACCTCTTGGAAGTAAAGGATGAGTTATTGCTCCATTCACCCCCTGCCATTAAGAGATAGAATATTTGTTGGGGATATTTGTATTTTAAGTCAGCATAAGTCACACTTGAGAATATTGCCCTAATTCATTTTCCATTAGGTGACTTAGGAGAGTAGTGTTAAATAGGGCCCAAGTCAAGAAAAGGTTTTGCAGCAGGTTCAAGTTGTGGTTCAACCTTTCCTGCCACTTGGGTCGTATGAGCCTGCAGATCCATGAGTGGGGGGAGAGGACACTCTTTGGAGTCTCTGGCACATTCCAGAAAAAGAGTCACCAGGTTCTAGAGCAAGGTCACACCCTCTTCAGCAAGTAACTACTCATCACTTGAAAAATAGGTCCCACTTCTGGTTTCCAGTGCGGCATGTAAGGAGCTTAGAAGTCCTCACTCCATCTGAATGACAATAAAAAGCTGAACAAACTGAGAAATCAACAAGTCTTCTTATATCCATCAAAGAAGTGAGGTCACAGGAAAACCCTGCCCTCAAAACTAAAGGAACAGATAGGTGAATACAAGGAATCACAACCCAGCTGGAAAGTTTCCAAATAATTGAAGATTAAATAACACATGGGTCAGAGAAAATATCTTAAGAGAAATTTGAAAATATGTTGAACTAAATGCAGACTAAAAGTACAATTTATCAAAGTTTCTGGGATACAACAAAACCAGCGCTTAGAAAAACATTCACAACGTTGAAAACATATATTAGCAAAGAAGAAAGATCTAACATAAATGATCTAAACTTCCACCATAGAAACCAAAAATAGAAGAGTAAATTAAAGTAAGCATAATAAAAATAATAACAATTAGAGAAGAGACAAAATTAAAAATATAAGAGAAAATCAACAAAACCAAAAACTGATTCTTCGAAAAGATCAATAAAATTAATAAGCCTTTAGCCAAGTTAACTAAGAAAATATAGAGAACACAAATTTCTAATATCATAAATGAAAGAGGAGGTGCATCACTATAAATCCTGTGGACATTAAAAGAATAATGAAACATGCAGTGTTTGGTTTTCTGTTCTTGTGATAGTTTGCTGAGAATGATGGCTTCCAGCTGCATCCGTGTCCCTACAAAGGACATGAACTCTCCTTTTTTTATGGCTGCATAGTATTCCATGGTGTATATGTGCCACATTTTCTTAATTAAGTCCGTTCTCACTCATAGGTGGGAATTGAACAATGAGATCACTTGGACACAGGAAGGGGAACATCACACACCGGGGCCTGTTGTGGGGTGAGGGGAGGGGGAGGGATAGTGTTAGGAGATATATCTAATGTAAATGACAAGTTAATGGGTGCAGCACACCAACATGGCACATGTACACGTATGTAACAAACCTGCACGTTGTGCACATGTACCCTAGAACATAAAGTATAATTAAAAAAAGAATAATGAAACAATACTATGGACAAACTCTATATCTACAAACTTGACAACCTAGAGGAAATGAGCCAATTCCTTGAAAGACACAATCTGCAAATCTTACACAAGAAAAAAGATTATACTCGTATCTGAATATGCCCATATTCATTAAAGAAATTAAATTAATAATAAACTTCCCAAACAGAAAACATTAGGCAGGCCCAGATGAGTTCACTGGTAAATTCTGTCAAACATTTAAGGAAGAAACTATACCAATTCTTTACAATTTCTTCCAGAAAATAAAAGCAGAAGAAGTACTTCCTAATTCATCTGTAAGTCTGGCACTACCCTAATACCAGAACCAAACAAAGGCATCACAAGAAGATAAAATTATAGACCATTATCTCTCATGAACATAAATGCAAATATCCTCAAAATATATGAGCAAATCAAATCCAACAATATAAAAAAAGAATTATACAGTACCACCAAGTGGAATTTGCCTCAGGTAAACAAGGCTGGTCTAACAAAATCAATTAATGTAATCTGTCACATCAACTGGCTAAAAAGAAAAATTACATGATCATATCAATAGCTGCAGAACAAAAGCACTCGACAAGATCCAACAATCATTCAGGGAAAAACTCTCAGCAAACTAGAAATAGAAGAGACCTTCCTCAATTTTATAGAGAATACCTACACAAAACCTAAATCTAACATCATAAGTAGGCAATAAACTAGTGGCTTTTCCTGATAAGATAAAAACATGACAAGGATATTTCTCTCACTACTTCTTTTCAATATCACACTAGAAGTCCTAGCAAATGCAAAAGAAAAAAGCAAGAAAATGAAATAAAAGGTATAGAATTGGGAAGAAAGAAATAAAACCGTTTGTGTTCAGAGATGACGTGATGATCTATATAGAAAACCCAAAAGAATTGATGGAAAAACTTCTGAAATGAATAAGCTATTATAGTAAGGGGACAGGATGCAAGCTTAATATACAAAGTCAATCACATTGCTATATATAAGCACTGAATATGAGGAATTTGATATTAAAACACATTGCCATTAGCACTCTCCTAAAATTGATATATTTAGGTATGAATGTGACAAAATACATATGAGATCTATATGAGAAAAACCACTACACTTTGATGAAAGAAATTGTAAAAGAACTAAATAAGTGAAGAGATATTCCGTGTCTATGGTAGGAAAACTCAATATTGATATTGTCAAAATGTCAGTTCTATCCAATTTAATCTATAGATTCAATGCAATCCCAATAAATCTCTACAAGTTTTGTTTGTGGGTATTGAAAAAATGATTTTATTTTTATTTATTTATTTTTATTTTTTAAAATGTATTTATTCATTACGACAGAGTCTCGCTCTGTTGCCCAGGCTAGAGTGCAGTGGTGTAGTCTCAGCTCACTGCAACCTCTGCATCCCAGGTTCAAGCCATTCTCGTGCCTCAGCCTCCCAAGTAGCTGGGATTACAGGTGCCTGCCACCACACCCAGCTAACTTTTGAATTTTTGGTAGAGACGGGGTTTCACCATGTTGGCCAAGCTGGTCTTGAAATCTTGACCTCCAGTGATCCACCCACCTTGGCCTCCCAAAGTGCTGGGATTACAGCCATGAGCCACCATACCTGACCAAAAATGATTTTAAGGTTTATATTGTGAGGCAAAAGATACAGACAATTCAATACTGACGTAGAAGATCAAAATCAGAAGACTGACATTACCAAACTTTAAGATTTACTATAGAGCTACAGTAATCAAGACAGTGTGGGATAAGTCTGAAAACAAACAAAAAATCAATGAAACAGAATAGAGAGCCCAGAAATAAACATACTTAAATATTTCAACTGATCTCTGACAAAAGAACAAAGACAGTCTTTTCTACAAATGGTGGCAGAACAAGAAGACATGCATATGCCAAAAAAAAAAAAAAAGAATTTAGAAACAGATCTTATGCCCTTTACAAAGAAAAAAAACAAAACAAAACAAAACTCAAAACAGATCATAGATCTACATGTAAAATAAAAAACTATAAAACTCCTAGAAAGTAACACAAGAGAAAACCTAGATAAAATTGGCTATGACCATGACATTTTGATTCACCAAATGTGTGATTCATGAGCGAAATAATTGAACTTCATTAAAATTAGACATCTACTCTGAAAGACAATGTCAGAGATTGAGAGGACAAGCCACAGAAAGGTAGAAAATATTTACAAAAGATAGATCTGATATCCAAAATATGCAACAACAACAACAAAAACTCTTAAACCTCAAAAATTTTTAAAAATGAGGTTGTGGTGTTGTTTGTTTTTCTGGGGTGGTAGATTAGAGACTTTTAGCAGACCTCAGTCATTTGGGAATAGCAAAATAGTACTTAAAAATCAACTCTGTGAGCTCTAATTCAAGACAAAAACATGGGAATTCACTGGAATACTGAAGGACACCCAAGACCCCGGGGGGGAGAAGATGAGCAGCCCCCTGTTAGCATTTGGCTAATAAAGTGAGTGAAGCCACAGTCCCTGAGTGAGGCAGCCAGTCTCCCTCTGTGTCAAACCTTTCTACTAGTGATCTGTGCAACCCAGGCCAAGGGAGGGCATCCCGCTTCTCCCAAACCTGGGAGCTAGTTCAGGTAGAAACTGAGAGACAAAGAAAGACACTAGGGAAAGTTGCAGATACTTTCCCAGACCTGGGACTGAAACATGGATGCTATTTTTTAATCCAGGCTCAGACAAAATCAGTCATTGTTTGGCAACCTGGCCATGGCAGCCACTGCAGACATTTCAGTCTCTGGCCAGATAGATCGAAGTGCTTGCACTGGAGTGGGGTAAGGGCCCCCATAGCCAGAATTCACCAAAAAGTGTGGAGAGTGCCCCAGCAGTAGCCTCTGGACTTAGGCTCTCTCCTTTAGCAGAACTGGAGCAGAAGGAAAGTTGCTGAAGCTGTTTATTCTGGATGCATGACTTGCAGCCAGGCACAGTTTTACCCCCATCTGCTCCCTTGGTACACTGGGGGAGAGTGACTGACCAGCTCGAGGACACAGAGGAAGGTAGACTTCAGTCACTTGGAGATCTAACCCTTGTTGTGGACTGCCTCTAAAGGAAGGGTAGTACAGCCTGCCAAAGCCTGCCTTGGGTCAAAGGAAACGCAAACGTAGTGCCAGCCATTGAATGGGGCAATACCAACGCCTGGGAACAGACTTGGAGAAGGAATCATCTCTCCCCACCTCCTGCTCCCTCTCCAGTGCGCTGCTGCAGACACAACAGTGGCTCATTCCAGTGAGCCTTAGGGAATGCAGGCTGAAAGCCACACTTCTAAGTCTTCTCCAGCAGCTCCATCCACAACTGAAGGCCAGCAGTACTGGGGAAGGGTACTTCATTGGCTTCTCCATTTTCCCCACCCCAGATGAGCACACACAGAGTAAGAGTTTCCTGCTGGCTTTTACTCTTAAGCACCATATACTGTACTGCAGCCTGGATTATACCACCAAACAAGAAAACACAGCTCACCAAGCAATGTCTGAGTAAGCCATTGTATGAATCTATCTGCATTGAAGGAAACTGTGCAGAGCCCTGGCCCTCTGAACGCACTCAGAATTGAAACCAATTAATCATACACAACATACACCACAGCCATATCCTAAAGAGAAAAAAGAATTAAAAAGTCATATCCAAACAATAGCATATTCATAAAAAGAAGCATCAGCTCCCTCAGATGAGAAGGAACCAGCACAAGAACTCAGGCAATACAAAAGCCAGAATGTTTAATCACTTCTAAAGTATGGCACCAGCTCCCTAGCAATGGATCCTAACCAGAATGAAATGACTGAAATGACAGATATAGAATTCAGATACGGATAGCAAGAAAGCTCAATGAAATCCAGGAGAAAGTTGAAATCCAACACAAAGAACACAGAAAAACAATCTACGATTTGAAAGACAATGTAACTATATTAAGAAAGAACCGAACTGAACTTCTGGAATTAAAAATGTTACTACTACAATTTCAAAATACAAATCAGAAGACTTCACAACACATTAAATGAAGAAGTAAGAATTACAGAACTGGAAGACTGGTCCTTCAAATCAACCCACTCAAAATTTTTTAAAGAATTTTTTTAAAATGAATAAAGCCTTTGAGAAATATGGGATTATATAAAGCTATCAAATGTACAACTTATTGGCATTCCTAAAAGAGAAGAAGAGAAAGTAAGCAATGTGGAAAACATATTTGAGGATATAATTCATTGAAATTTCCCCAATTTTGCTAGAGAGATTGACATGCAGACACAGGAAATCCAGAGAACTCCTGCAAGATACTATACAAGCTGCAAGATACTATCCACAATGCACATATTCATCAAACTATCCAAGGTCAATGCTAAGGAAAAAATCTTAAAGGTAACTACAGAAAAGGGCCATATTCCCTATAAAGGAAAGCCTAGAGTAAAGGGCCATATTCCCTATAAAGGAAAGCCTGGATTTCTCAGCAGAAACCATACCAGCCAGAACTGGGGAAACACTTTTAGTATTCTTAAAGAGAAGAAATGTGACCTGAGAATTTTATATTCCGCCAAACTAAGTTTCATAAATGAAGGAGAAACGAAATCTTTTACAGAGAAGCAATCACTGAGAAAATTTGTCACCATCAGATAGTTCCTACATGAGACACTTAAGGGAGTTCTAAATATGCAAATGAAAGAACAATACTCTCTACCACAAAAGCACACGTAAGCACATAGCTCATGGACCCTTTAAAGTAACTACACAATTGAGACTAAAAAGCAACTAGTTAACAATGCTATGACAGAAACAAAGCCTCACATATCAACATTAACCTTGGTCATAAGCAGCCTAAATGCTCCATTTAAAAGACACAGTAGCAAGGTGGATTAAAAAAAAAAAAAAAACAAGACTTATCCTCTGCTGCCTTCAAGAGACCCATCTCGCATGTGATGACATCCATAGGCTCAAAGTAAAGGGACAGAGAAAAACCTATCCTGCAAAAAAACAAAAAAGAGTGAAGGTCACTATTCTTGTATCAAATAAAACAGACTTTAAACCAACAACAGTGAAAAAGGAAAAAGAAGGACATTACATAATGGCAAAGAGTTCAATTCAACAAGAAGACTTCACTATCCTAAATGTATATGCACCCAACATTGGAGAGCCCAGATTTATAACACAAGTACTTCTGGGACTAGGAAAAGATTTAGACAACCACAAAATAACGGTGGAGGATTTCAACATTCCATTAACAATACTAGACAGATCATCAAGGCAAAAAACTAACAAAGAAATTCTGGACTTCAACACTTGACAAATTGAATCTAATGCACATCTACAGAATACTCCACCCAACAACCACGGAATATATATTCTTCCCATATGCATATGAAATATGCCCTAAGATTGACCACATGTTCGGTTATAAAGCAAGTTTCAATAAATTAAAAAAAAAAAAATCAAGCCAAGCATCTGCTCAAATCACAGTGGAATAAAAATAGAAATGAATACCTAAAATAACCCTCAAAACCACACAATTACATGAAAACTAAACAATTTGATCCTGAATGACTGTTGTGTAAACAATAAAATTAAGGAAGAAATCAAAACATTCTTTGAAACAAATGAAAATAGAGATGCAACATACTAAAACCTCTGTGAAACAGTGTTAAGACAAAAGTTTATAGGACTAAATGGCTACATCAAAAAAAAAAGAAAATATCAAAATAATATCCCACCTAAAGAAACTAGAACAACAAGATCAAATTAATTCCAAAGCTAGCAGAAGAAAGGAAATCGTTAAAATCAGAACACAACTAAATTAAATTCATACCCACACAACCATACAAAGATTCAATGAAATAAAATGTTTTTTCTTTGAAAGGATAAACAAGATTGATAGACTGCTAGAAAGAGTAACAAATAAAAGGGAGAAGGTACAAATTAGCTCAATCAGAAATGACAAAGGTGATATTATAACCGATCCCACAGAAATACAAAAAATCCTCAGAGATCACCATGAACATCTTTATACTTGCAAACTAGGAAATCTAGAGGAAATGGATAAATTCCTGGAAAAATATAACCTCCCAAAATTGAATAAGGAAGAAGCTGAAATGCTGAACGGACCAATAATGAGTTACTAAATTGAGTCAGTAATAATAATAATAATAATAATAATAATAATGATAATAATAATAAACTAGCAACAAAAAATGCCCTGGACAACATGGATTCATAACCAAATCCTACCAGCCATATGAAGAAGAGCTGGCATCAATCTGACTGAAACCATTCCAAAACATCGAGGAGGAAGGATTATTCCCTAACTCATTCTGAGACCAGCATCATTCTCATTTCAAAACCTGGCAAAGACACAACAAATACAGAAACTTCAGGCCAATATTCCTGACGAACATAGATGCAAAAATCTTCAACACAGTATTACCAAAACAAATGTAGTAGCTATCAACAAATTTATTCATCACAATCAAGGAGGCTTTATTCCTGGGATGCAAGGTGGTTCAACATACACAAATCAATACATGTGATTCACCACATAAACAGAATTAAAAAACAAATACCATATAAGCATCTCAACAGATGCAGAAAAAGCCTTTAATAAATTCCAACATCCCTTAATGATAAAAAGCCCTCAACAAACCAAGCATTAAAGAAACATACTTCAAAATAATGAGTTATGTATGAGAAACCCACAGTCAACGTCACATGGAACAGGCGAAAACTGGAAGCATTCCCCTTAGTCCTGAAGCAAGACAAGGATGTACACTCTCACCACTCCTATTCAACATAGTACTGGAAGCCCTAGCCGAATAAATTAAGCAAGATAAGGAAATAAGAGACATCTATACTGGAAAAGAGGAAGTTACATTATCTCTCTTTGCTGATGCTATAATTCTAAACATAGAAAACCATAAAGACCCTGCAAGAATGATTTCAGTAAAGTTTCAGGAAAGTTACAAAATCAGTGTACAAAAACCAGTAGCATTTCTATATACCCCTAACATTGAAACTGAGAGCCAAATCAGTAACGCAGTCTCACTTACAATAGCCACCAAAAGACGAAAATACACAAGAATACATCAAAGCAAGCAGGTGAAAGATCTCTACAAGGAGAACTATAAACACTACTGAAGAAAAATCACAGACAACGCACAAAAAATGAAAGAACATTCCAAGCTCATAGATTGGATGAATCAATACCAATAAAATGTTCCTATTTCCCAAAGCAATCTACAGATTCAATGCTATTCCTATCAAACTACCAACATCATTTTTCACAGACCTAGAAAAGACTATTCTAAAATTCATATTTTAGAAGAATAAGAATTCCAACTTGAAATTATAGTATAAGGCTACAGCCAGAAAACAGCATTGTAATGGTATAAAAATAGACGCATAGACCAATGGAACAGAATAAAGAACCCAGAAATACAACTGTACACCTACAACCAATTCATCTGCAAAGCTGACAAAAACAAGCGATGGGAAAAGGACTCCCTATTCAATAAATAGTTCTGGGATACCTGGTTAACCATATGCAAAAGAATGAAATTTGACTTCTACCTCTTACCATATACAAAAGTTAACTCAATATGGATTGAAGATTTAAATATGACTTCAAACTATAAAAATCCTAGGAGAAGACCTTGGAAATAGTCTTCTCAACATCGATCAGCCTATGCAGAGAATTTATGATTAAGTCTTCAAAAACAAATGCAACAAAAACAAATATTGGCAATTGGGACCTAATTAGACTGAAGAGCTTCTGCACAGCAAAAGAAACTTAACAGAGTGAAAAGACAGACTACAAAATGGGAGAAAATTTTCACAAACTATGCATCTGACAAAGGACTAATATTCAGAATCTATAAGAAACTTAAACAAATCAACAAGCCAAAAACCAAATAACCCCATTATAAAGTAGGCAAAGGACAAGAACAGACACTTCTCAAAAGAAGACATACAGGCAGCCAACAAACATAGGGAAAAAATGTTCAGCATCACGAATGTTTAGAGAAATGCAAATCAAAGCCACAATAAGACACCGTCTCACACCAGTCAGAATGGCTGTTATTAAAAAGAAAGAAAAAAAAAAAACCACAACAGATGTTAACAAGGCTGCGGAGAAAAGAGAATGCTCACACACTTTTGGTGGGATTGTAAAGTAATTCAGCCCCTGTGGAAAACAGTTTGGAGATTTCTCAAAGAACTAAAAATAGAACTGCCATTTTACCCGGCAATCGAATTACTAGGTATATACTCAAAGGAATATAAATTGTTCTATGAAAAATACACATGCACTCGTATGTTCATCACAGCCCTATTCACAATAGCAAAGTCAAGGAATCAGTCTAGGTTTCCATCAGTAATGGATTGGATAAAGAAAATATGGTACATATACACCATGGAATACTATGCAACAATAAAAAAGAATAAAATCATGTCCTTTGCAGCAATGTAGATGCAGCTGGAGGCTATCATCCCAAGTGAATTAACATGGAAACAGAAACCACATACTACATGTTCTCACTTACAAATGGGAACTAATCATTGGATAGACATGGACTTAAAAATGGGAATAATAGACACTGAAGACTCCAAAACAGGGGATTAAGGGAGGTAACAAAGACTGAAAATCTTCCTACTGGATAGTATGTTCACTATGTGGGTGACAGAATCAACAGACACCTAAACCTCAGCATCATGCAACATACCCTCGTAACAAACATGCACATATTCCCTTGAATATAAAATAAAAATTAAAAAAATAAAAGAATTTTTTAAATGAACAACCTGGTTAAGAATGAACAAAATACTTAAAGGACTAAACTACTTTACAATCCCACCAGCAGTATATGAATATTCCTTTTTTACCCCAACTTCACCAACATCTGTTATTTTGTTTATTTTTAAACCATAAATACACCTCATTAAAGTAGATATAGAGAAGACAACTAACCATATGAAAGTATGTTCAACATCATGTGCTATTAAAATTAAAACTAAAATGACATACCAATACGCACCTATCAAAATGGCCAAAATTCAAAACACTGCCAACATCAAATGCTGGCAAGGATGTGGACAACAAGAACTATCATTCATTGTTGGTGGGATTGCAAAATGATACAACCACTTTGGAAAACAGTTTGACAGTTTCTTACAAAATTAAATATACTCTTACATACATTCCAGCAATCATGATCCTTTGTATTTACTCAAATAAATTGAAAACATATGCACACAGAAACTTACACATGAATGTTTACAACAACTTTACTCATAATTGCCAAAACTTGGAGGTGACCAAGATATCCTTCAGTAGGTGAATGCATCAATAAACTGTGGTACATGTAGATAATGGAACATTATTCAGTGCTTACAAGAAATGAGCTATCAGTCATGAAGAGATATGGAGGAAACTTAAATGAATATAACTGAGTGAAATAAATCAATAGAAAAAAGCAATATACCGTATGATTCTTACTGTGTGACATTCTGGAAAAGACAAAATGACAGAGACAATAAAAAGATCAGTGGTTGCCAGAGGTTACTGTGGAGGGAGGAATGAACAGGCAGAGTGCAGAGGATTTCTAGGGCTGTGAAATTGCTCTGTATGATACTAAAACGGTGGATACATGTCTTTATACTTTAAAAAACCCATAGACTGTTCAGCACCAACAGTAAAACCTAAATATAAACTACGGATTTTGGGTGATAATTAAATGTTAATACAGTTTCATCAATTGTAATAAATGTACCACTCTGGTGTGGGATACTGATAGTAGGAGACGTTGTGCATATGTAGGGACAGGGAATATATGCAAATGCTCTGTATTTTCCACTCAATTTGACTTTGAACCTAAAACTACTCTGAAAAAAAAGTATTAATTTAAAAAAATAAATTAAGTCCTGGCATGCTCCCAGGTCCTACTAGGAACTAAGAGCTTGGCTACAAAATATCAGTAACTATGCAAAGAGCTTCCGATCATGAACTGTGATTGTCAGATCCTCAAAGCCTTGCAGTTTGTGGGTTCTAGAGTAATCTCTTATACAATGGAAATGATACACAGGGGAACAAGCCCAGCCTGCTACAGCAGGCATTAGTGAAATACATTAAAATGTGTCTAGGATCCTCATTTTATCCATCACTATTGTACTGTCATTTCCTACCTATGGCCTTGTGAGAATTTCCCTAATGAGGCAGGAAAATGCTTATGCCTGACTTAGGGATGGATTGGATCCATACGTTGGTGCAAGCCAAAAATGAGCCACTCCTAAATTACAATCCTACTCAGAGATGTTCCTAAAAGTTAGGGATGAGGGAAAATTCTCTCTGTTGATAGAGCTGTGGGTATTCCAGATTCTCAACTTATGTGAAGGAATAAATAGCCTGATATAAGAATATAAACTATGGCTTGGCTGGTTGGTCAAGGGCCTTGCTATGATCTGAATGTTTGTGTCCTCATAAAATCCATATGTTCAAACCCAATCCCCAATGTCATGGCATTTGGAAATGGAGTCTTTGACTGGGATGATTAAATTGTGAAAATAGAGGTCTTGGGAATGGGATTAGTGCCTTTATAAAAGAGGCCCCTTCGCTCATGTGAGCACAGAGTAGGAAGGTGCCAACTATGTAGCAGAAAACAACCTCACCAGACCCTGAATCTGCTGGTGCCTTGATCTTGGAATTCCCAGCCTTCAGAACTGAGAAATATATTTATGTTGCTTATGAGCCACCTAGTTTATGGTATTTTATTATAGCAGCCTAAATAAACTAAGATAGGTTTAGAATATTAGAAAAATGGAGGCAAGGGTTTGAGGTTAGCAACATACAGATGGACCTGTGAAATGAAACAAATTGGGAAGATATCTGTACACATGTCATTGCCCACCAGAGATTATACTTCATAGAGAATGCACTTATGACTCCAATGGAGTTGATGATTCTCTCAGCAGATGTCCGCTAGGCTCTATCTTTAGCCATGACAGTATACAAGAGGACTGTGAACAGAGAAGTTATGGTGGCAGAACTAAAACCTATTTATGGATAGGAGTTCCCTCTTACCAATGCTACTGCTGAAGCTTGACTTATCAATGGCAGAAAACAAATCTTAGCCCTTGGTATGATACCTCAAGGAACCAGAGTGCCACTTGATGATATGTTAATGCAATGGATCTCTATTATTCTGGAGAGGTCAGCAGTTGGTCCTGAATGGAAATGACACTTAGACCAGAGAGGAGCATGCTTTCTGTCCATTGTGCATCTATCTGCACTACAATGAAGACTCTGTGAGACCTAGTTTACTGATGTGGAATCTCTTACAACATAGCTTCATACCTTAAGGCCAAGGAATCCATTTTATGAGAAAAGCAGTGCCCTGAATGGCACATGACCCTACTATCCATTATTTCTCGCATACACCAGAAATACACTCAGCCTGACAGATACTGGAATAGCTGATGAAAGGCTCAGCTAATGCACAACTTAGCTATCACACCTTGAAGGGTTCGAGTAAAGTTTCCCAGGATGCAACATATACATGAAGCGAAGAATGATTGTGTGGAAGTAGGATTGGTTCCTCTTGCCGTCATCCTAGAGCTCCACTTGAAAAGATGTGTATCTCATTCCTTCTGGAGGTTGTATAAATTAGAGTATTCCTCAGTAAATATTAACTTCCCCCAACATACACACACAAAGTCCACAGGAAGAGTATACTTCTCTGCTCTACTGATGTTGAATTTGACAATGTGGTATTCTTGTACCTCTTGGAGTATAAATTTCCATACTTTGACTTTGGGCTCAGAAAAGTGCCTTGCTTTAGTCAGTGATATGGTGGTAGTAGAGATGATGCAAGCAAAGGCTTGATATGTGCTAGTACAGCTGGCCTTGCTCTCCTATGTTTCTGCCATCGCCATGAGAAGAACATGCAAAGGTAACCTGCCTTTCCAAGGAGAGTACAGGAAACATGGAGCAGAATCATCCCAGCCAACCCAAGGCCCACAGCTTAAAACAGAGGTTTCCCAATAGATCTGTTAGCACTATAATAAATGTCTACTGTTGGAGGTTACTGAGATTTGAGATGGCTTATGATACAATAAATGAGTAACACAGAGGCCGTAGTTCCAACGGAGGTGGGAGACACTTCCATCAGGAAACACAGCAACAGTTCCACTGAATCTAAAGCTGTGATTACTGCCATTCACTTTGAGATCCTCTTGCTGGCAGAGCAGAAAGCATTTAAGCTGGAAGAGCAATCAACCCTACTAATCATGATGACCTAAGACTGTTGCTATATAATGGGACCAGGGAGAAGTACAAAACATAGTAGATTCACCAAAACATCTGTTGTTGCTTCCATATTCATTATAACAACAAACAGGCAATTGCCACAATTGCAGCCTGATAAAGGCAAGATTACTAAAGGCTTAGAGTCCTTACGGATAAAAGCCTGTGTTCTTCCGGACAAGCAAACCAGACTAGAATGACCTGAATGGTCAGAGGCGAAGAAATTACATAGTAGAATAAATAGTGGAAAAGGAAGACAATGGAATAACACCTATGGCCTGACTGAACAAACCATAGAAGTATGTACTATTGTTTTTTCCACTAACTCTTCTGACCTAGGTCTTTTTGTTTTTTTTCTTAAGAGAAATTGTAACCACCTTGAAGAGTCAGTGACAGATTGGAATCAATGTAGAATATGAAAGGATAAAAGAAACTGACTGATGTGAGGTGTGAATTGAGAGGAAGGGAGGGAGGAAGGAAGGAAGGAAGGAAGGAAGGAAGGGAGGGAGGGAGAAAGGAAGGAAGGAAGGAAGGAAGGAAGGAAGGAAGGAAGGAAGGAAGGAAGGAAGGAAGGAAGGAAGGAAGGAAGGGAGTTAAGTTGTGTCCCTCAAAAATGTATGTCCAAGTCTTAACTTCCAGTACCGTGAATGTGGCCTTAATTGGAAATAGGGTCTTGGAAGATGTAATTAAGATAAGGATTTTAGGATGGAATTATTCTGGATTTAGAGAGTGCCCAAATCCAATGACTGGTGTCCTTATAAGAGAAGAAAGCAGGATATTTGAGACACATAGGCACCAAGGAGGCCATGGGAAGACAGAGGAAGAGACTGAAATTATGCTGCCATGAACCGAGAAACACCCGGACCCGGAAGCTGGGAGGGGCAAGGAAAGATTCTTCCCTAGAGCCTTTGCAGGAAGCATGGTCCTGTCAATATCTTAATTTCAGACTTCCAACATCCAGAACTATGAAAGGATACATTTATGTTATCTTAAGCTACCGAGTTTGTGGCAATTTGTTGCAACAGCCCTATGAACCTAAATATATGAGGAAACAAGATAAATAAGCAAGAATTGCAAGTACTTGAAAATGTCCAAAACTTTTACATAATTTATAAAACGAGGCAGTAGTAAGTGATCATAATGATTCCTTCTGGCCCAAAACATTCATGAGTCTACAAAGGTTTTGTGCTAAATAATTGCCTAATGTATTTTTGAGGAACTAAGGGAAGATGAGTGAGATGGAACTCTGATGTGCTTCTTAGCTTGGGCCATGCTACATCAAGGCTTCCCTGCAGTACAAGCTGATTATATTTAATCAGTACATCTTTTCTCCAGGAATGGAAATAAGAACATTTCCTTTGATTGTTCTGTGAAATATATATGTGAAGTATATGTGTGAGATTGCCCTTCAAGGAATTTCAGTGAAAACTATTTGATTCAAAGTGGTTAACGTGATTGTTAAATATATAAAATAAAGAAAATAGATTTTATTTTAGTCTGAATGCAGCAGAGATCAAAGAAAATTGAAAATAATGATAAGTGTAATTCAGGTATAAAATACAGAGAAATGAACTTCATAAGTAAATTGGCCTCCAGCCTTAATATTAGGTTTCAGTTCTGCAGGTAGAATTACTGTGTAAAAAAATCTTTTTTACTTAGTAACATATTGGGTTTTTAATTCGTCAATCAAGAAGGAAAGCTGGAGGTAAAAAATTATTCCACTGGTTCTTAGGCAGAGATGTAGAGTGAATGGGTTTAGAATTTGCATCTCAGAAATTCAAATATAGAGAAAAAAACATACAGGCATTCTGTTACTTTTTGAACATGGATATTCAGCTATAAGTGATATGAATTCACTTGCTTATATATGATTTTATTAACTACATATTTTTGCTATTTATAATCACTCCCTGGTGAGCTCATCCAGTTTCACTGCTTCAAATACCATCTCACTGTCAACAACTCCCAAATTTATGTCTTGAGCTCAAACTTCTCCCCTGAACACCAGACTCATATATCCAACTGCCTCTTGACATCTCCACATACATGTTGAATAAACAGCTCAAATCTAACATGTCTCAAACTTCTGACCTGCTCCACAAGCCTCCTGCAACTGCTTATGACTCCATTTTCATGAGTGGCATCTCCATCCTTCTCACCATTTTTCCTCTTACATGTCACACCCCATCTTCAAGACATTCAGTTGTCTTTCCCCTAAGCATGCATCTACATTCTGATTACTTCTCATCACTTCCACCCTAGCCCAGTTTGATCATCTCTCACCTGGATCTCGCAATCATCTCCTCACTGGTATTTCTGCTTACACCTTGGGCTTTCTACAATCAAATTCTCAAATAGCTGCAGGAAAGATCCTTTTAAAACTTATGTTAGGTCATGCCCTTTCTCCACCCAGAAGCCTCAGTTTCTTCCTTCTCACTCAAAGTAAAAGGTCCCCATTACCCACCTCTTTGGTGTCGCCTGCTATGACCCGACCCACTCACTCCTCCATGGACCCTGCTGTCTCTGAGGACAGCAGGGAACACTCCTTCCTCTCCAAGCTTTTGCTATTGCTATTTGCTTGCCTGGAATGTTCTTTCTCCAAATACCCTCCTGGCTAGCTTTCTTCACCTCTTGCATGTCTTGTCCAAATGTCAGTGTTAAAAGGAAAATGATGGACAAGTTAGATTTAACAGAATTTAATTGAGAGAAGAACCATTTGTGAAGCATGCAGCTCCCAAAACCAGAATAGGTTCAGAACAACTCTGGGCTGCCATGTTGCCTGATCACATATATGGACAGAAAAAGGCAACTGATTTAAAGTAAAAGGACATGAGGTAAAGAAACATCTGGGTTGGTTACAGCTTAACATTTGCCTTATTTGAACATGATTTGAACAGTTGGCCACCTGTGTTTGGCCAATACTCTGTGATTGACAAAAGAGTAGGTTACAGTCCGTTTACACATCCAGTTAGGATACAGTTCCCTGTGCATAGAGAAATCTTTAGGATGAACTTAAAATATATAAGAAGACAGCTTTAGGCTCAATTGAATTTAGCATCACCTTCTCACCGAGGCCTTCCTCTACTGCTTGTGTTCATACGGATCCTCCAAAAAGCAGACACCAAGATGGCGGTAAGCATGCGCGGATTTTGTAAGGAGAAACACCTATAAAGGAACATTAGTAGAGAACTAGAAGCGTTAAGAGAATTATATCAGGCTGACCCTGAGGGAAGGAGAGAGGAAAGGGAGTTGGGTACAAGTGCCCTAGACAGCTGGGCAGTTCCAACGCATCAGCCCTCTGTCTTTGCCCCGGGACACCCGGCTTTTCGTTACCTCACCACACACAGGCGGACTGTTGTCCTCTACTTGGAAGGGTCTTTTCCCAGTTTTCACTGGACCAAGTGTCACTTATTATTTTATTCTCAATTTCATGTCATTTCTATAGAGAGGGCTTCTCTAACTCCTCTATCTAAAGTAGTTTCCTCCATGTGACCCTCCTATTTATCTATATTCTTTTTCCTTGGACACTCTTGTCACAATTGTTACTATTGTTCATTTCTAGGCCTGCTTATTGAAACTTCGTCTCTCCCTTTAGGCTGTAAGCTCCATGAAATTTATACTAAGGCTCCCTTTCTCACTACTGTGTCCCCAGGGCCTACCTAGCACCTTCCAGCAGAGTTCTCAGCAATAGAGGACACTCAATAAATGGATGCTTAATGAATCTTCAGTAAACAACTGCAGTACATAATGCTCTTGAAAAGTATGTCTATTAAAATGTTTTAGAAACTTTTTAAAAAATGTTAAATACATAAAAGTCAGAGCTAGCAGAAAGGGGGTCACAAGGTCAAATTCTCAGGACATCTGTAAAGATATCCACATCCCATTTTTCAGAATCACCTGGTCTTTGCATAGCAGACCTGAATAGGCTGAGCATCTAAACATCTCTGTGACTATAGTAATTAGGTCTTCAGCCTACCTTCAGTTATGTCTGCCCTGCCAAGTAGGAGATAAAAACTTCCTTGAATGCTAGAAGTAAGCCCTGAGATTGTCACACTTGCTGATAGCCTCATTTGTTCATTATCCTAATGTAAGATGTAAATTCAACTTAGCAATAACTACCAACTCTAACATCTTTGTAGGCACTGATCCCTTGATGTTTTGCAAATGCCTGTAAGTATCACACCTGCTCCGGCACTCCCATTCACAGCAGGTCATGGCTACAGGTCATCACCAGTGAAATCTTTAGCAATGGAGCTGCTACCTGATGTCCCAACTACTGACCAGGAAAGCATCATCTCTACCTGCTGCTGGGTGATGGGTAAGCCAGGCCCAAATTCCCATCTTATGACTTTTTTCCTAGGACCACTGATGGTATCACTTTTATTTGTCCAGGTCCTGTAAGAGGCAGATGCCAAGATGGGACTAAACTCGCATGCATTTTATTATATTAACCTAACTTGTGATATTAACCTAACCCAAGTGAAAGAAAAGACCAAAGAAAGGTTGCATGGGGGCATTGTAGACTGCTGTACTGTCTAGGGAAGGTTCTGCAAAGCCCTCGGGAAGTCCTCAAGCCAAATTCAACTGTCAGCAGAGTCCCGTGCATCCCAGGAATGGGCCTGTCTTAGTATTTATGCCACATTCCATCACTGAGCAGCCCACGGAAAGGATGGCCTCAGTACAAACCCAGTGATGGATTTCAAGGTGCAGCAGTTGGAGCCCTTGAACTCTGTAATAGGCAGAATGTTTCCCAAAGATGTCCACATCCTCATCCCTGTAACCTATAAATGTTACATCATGTGACAAAAGGGAATTTTCTCTGACTAAAGGCAGAAATGTGACAGAAGGGTAAATCAGAGAGATTCAAAGTATGAGAAAGGCTTGCTGTGCTGCTTCAGGAAAGCAAGTGACCTTTAGGAACCAAGAGAATCTCCAACTGACAGACAGCAAGGTAATCAGTACTACATCTGCAAGCAATTGAAGTTTTCCAAAGACTTGAGTGAGCTGAGAAGTGATTTCTCCCACAGAGCCTCCAGATAAGAGGCCAGGCCTATCAAGATCTTGATTTCAGCCCTGTAAGATCCAAAGCAGCCAAGCCTGCCAAGGCTTCTGAGCTACAGGAACCATGAGATAATAATTGTGTGTTTTATTGAGTTACAAGGTTTGAGGTAACTTGTTGCAGCAGCAATGGAAAACTAATACACACACCTGTAGCTGGAGGAGAGTGAGGCACATTCTCTGGACTTCCACACCACCCCATGTAAAGTCTCAGCCCAGTCCTTTATTCTGTATCGCTTATGCCTGCCTTATTACTCTCCATATACATGTCACTTTGTAATAGTCTATATCATTTACTGGTTTACTTTGTTTGTTGCCTGCTTCCCTCTACAAGGGTAAGAGTTTTTATCCATTGTTCACTGGGGTTTAAACAGTGCCTGGAACATAATAAAATGCTTTTGAAAAATTCTTTTAATTTTATAAATAAATATTCATTCCATATTTCCATTTGGTTTGGATTGTGGCAGTATACAACTGAATGCATGGAATATGGGTCAAAAAACTCAAGAATAGAAGGAAGTAAGGCTATAATAAATGGGTATTGATTCCATTGATCTGCTCTTTCTGCCTAGGAGTTATGTGGTCACTGATCATTTAAATAGCAGCATATCTTCACAGAGTAATTAATACTTTGTTTCCAGGGACAACTAAGTACAAATCTTTTGGCTCATTGATTGCGAAGAATATGGCCAGGCCCTTCTCCTTTGTCACTCCTTAGTGACAACCCCCCTAGTCCAACTAAGCTGGCAAGCCCCAATTTTGGCATTTTATAGTTTACAAATCACATTGACATCTATAAACTGGTTTTCTAATGAGGTTATTAACCTGAGGTACAGGTGATATAATCTCCAACTTGGAGATAAACTGAGGCTCAGAAAGACAATCATTTGCTCAAAGTCATACAATTACTAAGAAGCAGAGCCTGAACTCAGACCCATGACTTCCCATATCAAATCCCATGTTCCTCACATTGTGACATGCTCCCTCTTGGCTTGATTGACTTAAAAATGATGGAGAATATGGGAGTCATGTGGAAACAGAAAAACTGACTTAAGAGGTTTAATTGTGGGAACATGAGAAGACTTTGAGAGAAGAAAAACATCTGGGCAAACAAATTTAGGAAGAGTATCTAAAAAGCCTTATTTTTGAGTATGCTTAAAAGCAGAATGCATGCATTAAATATGTACACAATTGTCTGGGATTCATCCATATATCTCATTAGCCAGGATATGACCCTGAAAAAACTGTAATAGAAACCATAGCTTTAGGTGTAGTTTTCTCAATTTGCCAGTACACAATAAAGAAGAATCTTATGTGCTGCTGAGGTCAGAACATTGTAAATTGTTAGCATCTCAAGCCCACTGTGACCTTCACCCGGCCGAAGAAGACCATTAAGCGTAGATGACAAGGCTTTCCTTATATCCCATGCTGACTTCTACCCAGTTTTTCTTCTAAAATGAAAGATTCCATGATTGTTTCTAGTAACGTGAATGGTTAAAAAATTAGGGGAAAATTATAAAAATAATACTTGGTCATTTTATAATAGAAAAATTAAAAAATAGAGAAAAATAGAGAGTAGTACAAATACTGCCCCAAATGCCATTCTTCAGGGGCACTGACTATCAATATTTTAGTATGTCTGTCTTTAATTTTTTGCACATTATAAATAAAATGTTTTAGATAAAATTAATGTACTTTTAATTCTCCTTCCCCAGACCAGTCCCCAGAGTGAAGCACTTTTAAAGATGTGACACATGTTTTTCAAGTTGATATTTTAAATTTTTCTTAAATATACATGGGTATTATATTTCTTTTGTGTTTTTAAATTTTTACATGAATACTACCATACTGTACTAAAGATCTCCTTAAGGCCAAGCCTGGTGGCTCACTCCTGTAATCCTCACACATTGGGAGGCCAAGGTGGGAAGGTCGCTTGAGCCTAGGAGTTTAAGACTAGCCTAGGCAACATAGGGAGACTCCATCTCTATAAAAAATAAAATAAAAATAAACATTAGCCAGACATGGTGGTGCATGCCTGTAGTCCCAGCTACTTGGGAGGCTAAGGTGGGAGGATCACTTGAGCCCAAGGGGTCGAAGCTGCAGTGAGCCATTATCACACCACCACACTCCACCATGTCCTATCTCAAAATAAATAAATAAATAAATAAAAACTCTTCAATTCATTTTTTATTCAGTTAATATTTTGATCGATTTATGTTGTCAAAAATTAGTGTACTGTTCATGAATTCTAACTATCTAAAATTACACAATATGACTAGACCACAATTATTTATTCCTTCTGAATAATATTTAGTTCTTTGCAGTTTTTTCTCTCATATTCCAAAAACCACTATAGTGGATATTCTTAAAATATGACTTCCTGGAGCATAATTGCAAGAATTTATCTGGAGAATATTTTTAGAGGAGAAATTGCTAGATCAGAAGGTATGCACAATTTTAACTTCACTTGATTTTGCTCAGTTACTCTCCCTCTAACGGTTGTACGAATTCACAGTGCCATAGCAGTATGTGAGTTGTTTTCCTCACATGCTTTTGTATGTAACACATACATATGCATACATATATGTATACATACATATATCTAGACACGTAGCTATACATTACTTCATATTCTGGATATGAATTTTGGTTTATGTTTCAAATATCTTCTTTCAAATATTTAATGTTTGTCTTTTTTGTCTTTTTTTTTTTTTTTTTTTTGATAGACTCTTGCTCTGTTGCCCAGGCTTGAGTGCAGTAACATGATCATAGCTCACCGCAGCCTCGTTCTCCCAGGCTCAAGCAATCCTCTCACCTCAGCACCCTGAGTAGCTGGGACAACAAGTGAATGACACCATGCCTAGCTAATTACTATTATTATTACTACTATTATTATTATTATTATTTGGTAGGACAGGGTTTTGTCACATTACCCAGGCTGGTCTCAAACTCTTAGGCTCAAGCAGTCCTCCTGCGTCAGTCTCCCAAAGTACCGGAATTACAGGCCTGTGCCAGACTGCTGTTTGTCTTTTACACTAGATTGTCATACAAGTTCTACATTTGCTTATCGTCAACTTCATCAGTCTTTTCCTGTAAGAGTTGTGCTCCTTTGGATCTTATCCAAAAGTCCTTTCTTGATAATTAGCTATTCATATGCAGAAGAAAGAAACTGGTCTCCTACCTCTCATCATATAAAAATATTACTCAAGATGGATTAAAGACTTAAAAAATCCTAGAAGAGAACCCAGGAAACATGTTTCTGGACACTGGCCTTGGCAAAAACTAATTATATCCAAGTCCTCAAAAGCAATTGCAACAGAAACAAAAATTGACAAGGGGGACCTAATTAAACTAAAGATTTTCTGCACAGCAAAAGAAACCATCAACAGAGTAATCAGATAACCTACAGAATGGGAGAAAATATTAGCAAAGTATGCATCTGGCAAAGACCTAGTATCCAGAATCTATTAGGAACTTAAATCAACAAGAAAAGATCTAATAAATTCTTCTTAAAAAGTAGGCAAAGGACATGAACAGACACTTCTCAAAAGAATACATACATGCAGCCAACAAACGTATGAAGAAATGCTCAACAGCACTTTGATTTGATTTATATCATCAGAGAAATGTAAATTGAAACCTCAATGAGATGCCATCTTGAAACAGTCAGAATGGTTATTACTAAACAGTGAAAAAACAACAGATGCTGGCGAGGCTGTGGAAGAAGGGGAATGCGTATACACTGTTGGTGGGAATGTAAATTAGTTCAGCCACTGTGAAAGCAGTTGGAGAGTTCTCAGAGAACTAAAATTAGACCTGTCATTCAACCCAGTCATCCCATTAGAGTGTATATACCCAAAAGAAAATAAATCCCTATCAAAAAGACATATACACTCTTATGTTCATCAAACACTATTCACAATAGCCAGACCTGGGATCAACCTAGATGCCTGTCAATGGTGGATTGGATAAAGAACATGTGGTACATAGGCACCATGAAATGCTACACAACCATTAAAAAGAAAGAAATCATATCTCTTGCAACAACATAGGAACAGTTGGAGGCCATTATCCTAAGTGAATTAACATAGAAACGAAAAACCAAAAACCACATGATCTCACTTATAAGTGGAAGCTAAACATTAGGTACACATGGACATAAAAATGGGAACAATAGACACTGGGAACTACAAGAGAGGAGAGGGAAAGGCAGGGATAACGGTTGAAAAAACCACCTATTGCTACGATGCTCACTACCTGGGCGATGGGCTCAACCATACCCCAAACTTCAGCATCACGCAATATACCCTTGTCACACACCTGCACATGCACTCCTTGAATCTAAAATAAAAATGGAATTATTTAAGTTCAGGCTTCACACTCAGTCATTGTGTTGTATATTCGCTGTTTGCCATCCCAGATCCACCTACCACTCTTCTATATTCTGTTCTGTGCTCTGTAAGTCCAACCTCTACAAAATGCATCAGCTGAGCTCTCTTGACCTCTAGTTTCCTCTTGGGTTTGATCAATGGGAGACATCTGCAGGAGATCAAGGGATGGGAGGAGAGAAAATTGAGGTATTTGTATTCCTGATTGTGAAATTTTGGAAATGTTGCATTTCTCTATCTAAGGTCACGGTTTCTATTGAGTAGCCCTTTTTCTGCAACTGAAAGTCTCCACATTTCATGTGACCATTCCCTTCACCTTCCCCTTTAAGCTTAGAGATTGAAACAGTAAGGACTGTTTCTTTCCAACCCCAAAATGCTTCACCATCCTATGTCAGCTTCCCTTAATTGTCTCCACAACTTTATAACTAGTCCATTCATTTAACACTCTTCAATTACTGCTTTTTTCCTGCCCAGACCCAGAACAATATAGTCATGAATATATTCTGCTATATATAATTTTAATAATTTTCTGTATTTTTAGAATTTATGTGATATGAACTTTATGTACATGATATGAGGTTAATGTATATAGTATGAGGTCAGGAACTAATTTCATTTTTTCCCATGTGGAAAGTCATGTGTGCAACACTATTTATTGAAGTCCAGTCTTTTCCCGCTGATATATCATACTCACTTGTATCATACACCAGGAAAGCACATACACTTGAGTCTGTTTCTCAGTTATTCATTCAGTTCCAGAAAGGCAAGACATTTAAGCTCCCCATATGGCTAATATGTATTTCATATTGCTGTTGTGAGAATTGAGTTAATGCTTTCCTATTGATCACTACAGGCTATTGCTTTGATCAATGCAGGGCACATAGTAAAAGCTAAAAAATAAGTTATTTATTGTTTTCATCAATTTTTTTATATCTTTGCACAAATCCTGCATTCTTTGACTATAGGTTTATATTTAATGTCGATATCTACTGGGATATGTCTCTTTTCCTGTTTTTATGTTTGTTTGTTTTATTGTGGCTTGACAGAGATTCCATGTGGCATTTTTATTTTCCAACAAATCCTTCTAGCATGATGGGATCTGCTATGTTCATGGGCCCCAATTGGCAAGTGAAGTGTGATTTCAGGTGAATTCTCAGCCTTGGCCTGATCTTGCAGAGAGGTAGATAGTATAATAACAGCACAGAGTTTTTTCTATCTTGAGGAAGTAAGCTGGTCTTTCATATTTCTCTATCAGTCATTGGGTTGCTGCAGGTTGGGAAAAGGATGAGACAATCCCTGGGTTCTTCCATCTCTCAACTGTCTACATGAATCAACTTGAATAGCCTCATGATGGTTCATCAAGAAAATTGCAGGAGTAATCCAGTAGAATGAAGAGCACTGTAGTCGGAGGATGGCAAAAGGCTGTGAGGGGCACTGAGCAGAGCACCAACATAATCCATTACAGCAGGTCCAAGCATGGCACTCACCAAAGGCACAGGCAGATGGAGCTCAAAGCCCCATCAACTATCAGATGCAACAGCAAACCTTCCCATCCAAGAGCAAGCCTTGATGTCAATAAAAAGATGTATTCAATCCCCAAATACAATCCAGCAAGCTCTGTATTTCTGTACAGGATGTGCACAGATGCATATAATATTTAACAATCCCTCAGTTCTTATACTTTTCCTTTTATGACTTCTTATTCACAAAAGGAATTTTCTGTTTTAAATTCATTTATTTTATGCCTTACAGTTAGTTTTCTTTACTTTAATTCAATAGATAATATTTTGGTACTAGCATTATTATTATGTAAGACTTTAGGACCCATGCTACTATATTTTCTAGATTTAAGCTCATATTTTGGAGTGAAGTTAACATTACTGATGGCATCTTCACCAAAATTACTTTTGATCAAAGTTAATGTTGTAAAGAAATCTCAGTATTTATAGTATATGGTTCTAGTTTTAGATTGCTGATGGGTACCTGTGTGACATAATGGGGAAACTATTTGTGGTGATGACAACCATGAAACAAAAAGAAGATGTGGGCATAACATCATTACAGAGGGATGAAGGCTACCTTCATAAACATAGGACAAAACTATTTGTTAAGCATGACAAATCCAAACAAACAAAATTGAATAAAATTTTGGAAATAGCTATTTCAGCACTTAAAAAGTAAATAATTCCTTATGTTCATATAACCTTGGAAGAGATTATACACTGCTTGGGGTCATATACTTAGAAAGATTGTGATAAATATTATGACATTTAAAAAAATATGGTTTAGCCACTGGCTAGTCTCAAGCAAAAAATGAAGTGATTTGTTCCATTAGACCCAAGAGGTCACAAAACCTAATTATTCCATTGCTTCCTCTGGCATAATCTCTGTGTCTGTTGTTTTAAGATGTTAATTCTCCAAGGATGCTATTAGTATCTCACTTCTGCACTGTTTGTCCCACACTGGAAACAGTGCAGGTGTTATAAATGTCATTGTGTTTCCAAAGCACAAACCTCTATTAATCATGTATGTTTATGGTTTAACAAGAACTAATGTTACTAAGTGGTAATGGGATATTATTAGGTAATGTAATGGGATATGGAGAATTCTCTAAGAACAGTGTGCACTTTCATGCATCTGTGCTTTAGTGTGTACCATTCTCTTGGCCCAGGACCCTCTTTACCTCTCTCTGCTATTGAATTTCTGCCCGTATTCAAGGCCCAGATTAAATATCGGCTCTGTGAAGCCTTCCCTGTTCTTCACAGTAAAAAGCACTCCCTCCCTTCCCTTTGCTTATACAAGCATTTTAATACTTATCAGACTCTGTGTGTCTCTCTCTGCCTGCTTCTTGTCTGTCTGTCCTATTACAGCTTAAGGTCTGAGAATGGATCCTGCGCAAGTTCATTTCCCTAATACCCAGAAAAATATCTGACACGCAGTCGGCACTTAATGAATGTCTACACCGTATGTTGTTCTTTTCTGAAGGGTTCCTTCACTCCACCAGTACCTTCATCAGTACCTGCCATATGGATGTCTCTTTGCAAATGTTTGTAGAATTAAATAGAATTCATTTACATGTAACACAAATATTTGATGATTATTTTAATTTCCTTAACACTCTCCAAATGGCACTAAGAATAGTGCATCAATGCTTATTATCATTGCTGTTGGCAGTCCACAATGGCACTTAAGAATGAATACTTGGTTTCAACTTTCTTCAGTAAAAGCTTATAAACTGAAACCACTCTACATGTATACTGGAATTGGGCAATTAAGTAAATAAATGGCAGAAGGTAAGAGCCAAGTTTCTCACTGGTGGAGTGGGACATTCCAGACAAGCAACAGGAAAAGGCTAGAATGATCCATGTGATAACAGAGTTGGAAACTTCAGTATAAACTCATATTTAGCTTAGAGTTGGAAACTTCAGTATGAACTCATATTTAGCTTAATATAAATACAGATGGATACATAGGTATATTTTTAGATTTGTATATGTGCAAGAGTTGGTATGCACATACGTATTTCCTTGCTCTATCAGTTGAGAAGACCTAGAAATAACAGCACCCCAGTAGCAACAAGCACACCCAAAGTCCAGACCTTGGTTTCTAGTACCACTTCTCAGTGCTAGGAACCAGGGCTCCTTGGAGGAAATTGCTGATTATAGGAGTAGAGTAAGAAATATACAAAATGAGCCTGGAGCACCTTATGGCGCCAGAAAGTAAGGATGTGCTCAAAAGAACCCCACAATGTTGAGGATACATCAAAGAGACATTGGTACTGTATTAGTCTGTTTTCACACTGCTAATAAAGACATACCCAAGACTGGGTAATTTACACAGGAAAAATGTTTAATGGACTCACAGTTCCACACGGCTGGGGAAGCTTTACAATCATGGCAGAAGGCAAGGAGGAGCAAGTCACGTCTCACATGGATGGCAGCAGGCAAAGAAAGAGAGCTATGCAGGGAAACTCCTCCTTATAAAATTGTCATATCTCTTGAAACTTATTCACTATCATGAGAACAGCATGGGAAAAACCTTCCCCCATGATTCAATTACCTCTCACCTGGTCCTTCCCACAACATGTGGAAATTCAAGATGAGATTTGGGTGAGGATACAGCCAAACAATATCAGGTACCAACTGAAAAATCTCCCAATGGGCAAAACTGAAACAATTTGTGCAACAAAATACAGTAGTGACAGATTATAACCAAAAGTATAAAATGAATATCTGAGAGTCCAGTCTGATATAAAAATGATGAAAGAAAGAAAGAAAGAAAGAAAGAGAAAAAAAGAAAGAAAGAAAGAAAGAAGGAAGGAAGGAAGGAAGGAAGGAAGGAAGGAAGGAAGGAAGGAAGGAAGGCAGGCAGGCAAGCAAGCAGGCAAACATCCTCTGCAGAAGAATTCCAATAATTTGTGTAGCTACTGCCCCTCAAGGCGGTGGAGCATAGCTCCTCTTTCCTTAAGTGTGGGCTGCCCATAGTGACTGCCTTCCAGAGTGCAGTGTGGAAAACTAAGGAAAGAGGATCTTTTCAGTGGAAAAACTTCACAAGTACTGCCTCAGTCAGATGATCAAGATTAACATCAACAGTGATAAGTCACGTCAGTGGTGTGATATGATGAGAATGGCACTTTCCCTCTGTGGTTTTCTTCCCCAAAACCCGTAACCCCAGTCTAATCATGAGAGAAAAACAAAGCAAACAAACAAACAAACAAAAAACAAAAAAACAAAAAACAGAAAGATCCTGACAGGGAAGTACATTCTACAAAATACCTGGCCAGTACTTTTCAAAACTTTCAAGGTCATCCAAAATAAAGAAAGTCTAAGAAATCATCACAGCCCAGAGGAATCTAAGAAAACATAACATTGAGAAGTAACGTGGTGTCTTGGATAGCACTCTGGAGCAGAAAAGGGACATTAATTACATACTAAGGAAATCTGAATGAGTTACAGACTTAGGTTAAATTTTTAAAAGCCTTTAAGTACATAAGGTAAAGAGCTCAAGCATAGTGGAAGGTTTGCACTGGAGCATGCTGTACATTTGCTATATCATCTATCTAATTTATATTATATGCTATATATTATTATATATTATATTAATAATGTTAATAAGTTAATATGACTTATATATTAACATTATTAATATAAAATGAAAAAATGAAAGAGGTAATGAATGACCATTCCTTATAATTATGCTCCTCACCCAATCACATACTGCAGGTCCTCAAATAATGTCTTTTCGTTCAATACCATTTTGTTATAATATTGATGAGAAAAAATCTCTCCCTGGTTGGGGTCACTCTCTGTGAGGAGTTGACATGTTCTCCCCATGTCTGTGTGGGTTTTCTCCAGGTCCTCCCATTTCCTCCCACATCCTGAAGCCTGTTAGCACACCCTGCAATGGGATAGGATAGTATCCTGTCTAGCGTCAGTCCCTACCTTGCACCCTGAGCTGCCAGGACGGGCTCGGGCCACCCACCACCTTGAATTAGAAAAGTGGGTTAGAAAATAAAAGTAAATTATTATAATAAAAATTTATAAAGTATACAATAATTATACAAATGCAGGACAAGTGATGCAGTATGAAAGTGCTCAGCAAGACTGCTTTCTTGATTAATGTTTGTTTTTGAACTGCTAGGTGGCAGGAGGTGCTCCTTATAAATTTTCACTTTGTAAACATTCATTCCTTGATATAAACCACCATCACTATGGCTGTCATCACTTGGTGATTCACCAAAAATTAGATAAGTAACTATCTTAGTTGTTTTTATTAGTCTTTATTAAATGTATGTGTAGCTCACATTTATATCAATGTTTAATATTAGAAGTGTATGGGTCTTTATTTAGAAGTTTAGTGATATTTTTGTGACCATATATATGCCATAGGAACTTAAGTCTTGCTTATATTAATTAGCCTATGGTGAAAATGGTTTTGTTATATATCATTTTGCTTAAAGTCACAGTTTCCAAGAACCTATGGATGACGTTGAAGACTTACTGTATAGGTACCACAATCATATAAACATGTATATTTGTATCTACATGTGTCTATGAAGAAACATAAATACTAGTAAGTAAGAGCAGATAATCAATGATATACATTTCTGGTCCATTGGATTGGCTTTATTTTCAGAACCTGAGCCCTTTGTTTTTATTCTCCCTCTCTTGTTTCAACAGAATATAAAAGGTTTTACAGGCAAAGTGGTTGCATATTTCTAGGACTATTTGACTTCTAGGTTTCTGTAAAATTGAGAATTAATGTTATAAAGAAAATACTAAAATGTCGTATATAGAAAATGACCCCCAAATATACCTGCTGATTTCTACTCTTAACACCTTGGTGCAATTGACCCACACGTTCATTCACGTATTTCCTGGGGATGCTGGATGCATCACTTTGCACAACTCCTGGCCTCATGCCACTTACTCCCAGTGTTCTGAGAGATACAGACATGGAAACAATCAAGTCAGTGCACTATAACAAAACCACATGTGACATCAAGAAAGGTCTAACCAAAGGGGTTTGATTCAGCTGTCCTTGAAGGATAAATAGGTATCCATAAACATACTAGAGCTTAGAAAAAAAGGAATACTTAGAAAAATGATTCATTCATTATAGAGACAGGGGCAGAGAGAAACCTAGGAATAGAATTTTCCTGCTAAGGAAAATCAAGGCAAAACGGCAAGGTTGGTAAGATTTGTCTTTGATGGTGTTCAGTGTTTAGGATCTGGTATAAGACAACCCGAGTTCATACCCCAGCTCTACTATTTACAACTTAGTGAGCTACTTAAGCTCTCTCTGCATCTAATTCTTTATCTGTAAGACAGCTAATAATAATAGCTCCCACTTCACCTGGTAAGAGAATCAACGAGATAACATGCATTTAATACTAAGTGTAGTATCTGGCATATGAGGGTCAATGCACATTGTTGTTACGTATATTAGTACTTTTTTTTTTTTTTATCACAATATAGGCCAGTCCTGTTGAGGTTGCTTGATCTATCTTGGATGTGATGCCTGCATTTTGGGAGCCTACCATCAGAGAACTGGTGGGACCTGCCTTTGGCTGCAGAGAACTTACTGTTTTTCCCCAGCATTGAAAATAAATCACCTCATGTTTTTCATTAAAACTCTTATTTTTATTAGATTATCTTTGAAATTGTTAATTTGTAAGTTTTGCTTAACTTTTCAGGAAAAAAGTAATCTAGAAAAATTTTAAGAAACACAAACATCTATGTATAAATAAAGCACTTTTTTCAAATTTTAAATAATTCCCTTCTGCTTCATGGGTGAGAAGGCAGAGGTGTGCCAGAGGTGTCTACTCTAGGTCTCCCTTGTCTCAAGGGAGGAGTTGAAGTCCCCACCTTTCTATGGAATCCTGATGATCAGAGCATCCCCTGAGAGCCTCCTTCTCTGGAAGCTGCCAACATTTTCTCTCATACATATGTTTCTGTCTCCTCTTAATGGTATTATGTCTACCCCTATGTTACTAGCGACACTCACTCCCCTTTTAGTTTCTAAGTGATCTCATTTCTTCCTCATTCTGAAATTATTTGGTCAGCATCTCATTGATTAGGATTAGGTTTCTTCCCCTTCTAACAAAAACCAGTCTGTCTGTACTAGAGAAGGTCCCATCCCCACCCACATTCCAAGGAGGTAAAATCTACTATATAACGTTTTAACTTCATATTGAAATAATAGCCTGCCTTCGTGGCTTATGACAGAGAAAAAATTTAGTGGTGGGAGTTCTCAAGAAATTTGAAAGGAAGGATAGCTTTTCAGCAATCTGAAAGGAGAGGAAGCTACCATCCTAAAATTTTTCCATGGGTCCAGGACATGGGTCCAGGCATGGGTCCAGGGCCACCACATAGAAGCTTTTGGACCTAGAATAACTCACAAGATGGCTGCTTGCACATTGCTGTTTTGGAGACATTTTATTAAATTTAATCACAAAGTAGCCTAGAAGGAGAAAGAAGCTATAGAAAGTCCAAATGCGACATGAAGAGTAGGGGGAAAGAGCAATCTCTCTGGCTTTGGCTGACACTGGCAGAAAGCTGGCCCCTAACTTGTACATGTCCATGAACATTGGGTCTCTTAACACACCAATCATTGGAAACTACCTGCTGCTCATGTTTCACTGGTACCCTGGTCCCAGACTGAGCCCGCCATGGCAGCCACTTCGCAGAAAGCTGAGTATCCTAATTTGCCACCATCTGAGATGTGCAGAGAAAACTGGCGTTTTTGTCCACTTATATATTCTCAATCTCCAGCAAGTCTATGAAGAACATAAAGGCTTAGTGGAACTTAGGTGGGAAAGGTAATTGGGAGGAGAATAGCAGATGGGGTGGAAAATGGAGAAGAGAGAAAAGAAAAGAAAAGAAGAGAAAAGAAGAAAAAAGAAAAGAGAAAGAATCGCAGATCTTCAGTGGCCAGGGACTTTAAGTCAACTGCTTCATCTTTTCATCAACAGCATCTCTACCATATGCCTAAAAACCTTATGCTAAAACAAAAATGTAGTGATATATGTTAAAATACCCCTCAGAATTTTATGCTAAAACAAAAATGTAGTGATATATGTTAAAATACCCCTCAGAATTAATTTATTGTAAACTCTTTTTTAGGATAAACCTTTCCCCTATGAATAAAATACAAACAAAAATACCAGCTTTTAGCCTTTTGGATGACAAGTTGTTTCTCAGTAAAGTCTACACTTTGGTCTCAGTTTGACTCTTCAGGAATATCCCAAATAAGTTTAATCTCTCCTCAACATTATAGTTCTTTATTCAGAAATGGAATTTGTGTCTCCAACATACTATTTATTTCTCTCAGGGGCAATAGTGTGGAATTTATTTATTAAAATAAAATGCAACTAAGATGATCATTTGCAAATATTGAAAGGATGTGTTTTTTTTTCCCTTCATGTAAAACACATTCCCTGGCAACCAATCATCAGTATTGCCTCAGGAAAGAAGGTGATAAAATGCCACCTCAGGAAGGAAGAGGAAGTTGGTAGCCCACACCTTCTTGACCTCATGAGTTGCAGGAAGATTAAGGGAGGCTTGTGTAAGAGAAGCTGGTCTGTGAGACAAGTTTGTTCTCACCCTGCATTTCTGGGTCAGAATTCCAGAGTGGGAAGGCATCTAGGCAGAGGGAAGCCAACAGCTAAGGAAGGGAAGCCCTCTAATGTGGCTGACATAGTAAAGTGGTGGTGTGGAGGGGGTCGGGGGAATGCTCCTCAGCCACACTCAAATCCTATGTGGCAGGAAGCAGTCTGAGACCACCTGTTTGCCTTCAGTCCCACAGCCTGTGTGGCCATAGGTTGCCACAGCAATAGGGAAAAGTGATTCCACATTGGAGACTACAGTACACGTGGCCCAAGCTGGGACCAGAGGCGAGTTGCAGCAAAACCTCAGGGGTCTGCAGACCCAAAGGAGGCCATGCTGGGGCTAGACAACAGAGGGAGGACCCCAGGTACGGATGAACCACTAGCCTCAGACATCATCACCAGATGGTAGCTGACCAGGTAGTGACAACTGCTTAGAAACAAGGGGAGCTAGAGGACAGTAAAACCAGGTTGCCACATATTTAATTCTTACCATGAGATAAGTCTTGTTCTAAGTATTGCACATATGGTTCATCTGCTATTGAGAGCAGCCCTGAGATGGCTGGTGCTATGAATACTCCCATTTTAAAGATGAAAACATGGAACTCAGAGAGGTTAAGCCATAGGGCTGGGATTTAAACAACAGGCTTGTTTTCTGAGACTACATTGGAAAGTAAAAATGCTGTATCACTTTTGATAGATTAGATTATTGTTCAGAAATATTCACCCCTTCCTTTTCAACGTCCATAGGTGGAATATGATTCCCCCCACCACCTGGGCTTGGCCAGGTCACTCTGGACAATGGAAGGCTAGTGGACATAACATGACCAAAGATTTAGAGAGTGCTTGTTTACCTGAGATTATTCTTCTAAGCTTCTACTTTCACCATGAGATGACTATGCCCCAGCCTGTCCAAGGAGGATGAGAGACATGGATCAGAGCTGCCTGGCCAACAGGAAGACCAGCAGCCTGAAGTACAGCAGCCCAGACAAGCCTTGCCTCAACAATCCAACCCCAACCAACTGCAGACTCATACATGCATCCAGCTGAAATTTGCAGAAGCTCCCTGGACAAACTGCAGATTCATAACAATAAATTATTATTCTTTCAAAACACTAATTTTGGGAGGTGTTTGTTATGTAGCAGTACAGTGGCAACAGCTAACTAATACATCATTTGTCTAGTACAAGTGTTCCAATGCATGGATCCAAACCTCTCCCATTATCTCCTTCTACAAAAATGTCTAACAAACCATGTCCAAAGCCCTACTAACACCCAAATCATCCAAATACTGACTTGGAAAGAAGGGGAAAGGAGATAAAATCTGAAGGACTAAGCATTTATTTGAAAGGGACTCAGTTACTACAAAAGACCATTGAAGTTCTTAAGTGAGGGGAGGTCATAAAATTTGAACAGTTACTGGTAAGACGTTTTTCTTTTCTTCCCCCCCAATCTGAGTACAATGTGTTAAATTTGTAACTATGTTATGAATAAACTTAACCAAATTTTAAAACTTAATCAACCATGAAGCCCTAGACACCGGTAGATCCAGGCCTTATAGAAATTAGTACTTATTTAACTGGAGGGGTGCTCTTTCAGAAAAAGAGTACAGGCTGGGAGGAATAGTTCACACCTATAATCCCAGCACTTGGGGAGGCTGAGGCAAGAGAAGCACTTGAACCCAGGAGTTTGAGACAAGCCTGGGCACCATAGTAAGAACTCGTTCAAAAAAAAAAAAAAAAAATTTAATTGCCCAGGCATGGTGGAGTGTGCCTGTACTCTTAGCTATTCAGAAGGCTGAGGCAGGAGGATCCCTGGTGTTTGAGGCTGCCCTGAGCTATGATTGTGGCACTGCAATCCAGCTCAGGTGATAGAGTAAGACCTTGTCTCAAAAAACAAAACAAGAAAAAGAAAAAGAAAAAGAAAATGAAAAGAACAGAAAAAAGTAAAACATTGAAAATATACCATTTGTTATAAAAGTGATTTTTTTAGAATTAGCAAAAAACATAAGTTCCAAAATGTTAAGGCTGGAAAAATATCCAAATAATTACAAAATCCAAAAACATGAGTATAAAATTGTTATTAATTAACTGCCTCACTCACCTCTACCATATTTTTCTAGCTTACTTGCCTTCATTTCTTTATATGATCATTATTTTATTAAAAAACACCTTTCATCGAGAAAAACAGAAGGATAACTAATTCTTTCTCCTGAAAGACTGATTGCAAATTTTTCTTTTTTTCAAGACAGGGTCTCATTCTGTCACTCAAGCTGGAATGCAGTGGTACAATCATAGCTCATTGCAGCCTCAACCTCCCAGGCTCAAGCAACACTCCCACCTCAGCATTTTAAGCAGCCTGGACTACAGGCACACAAGACCACATTGGCTCAATTATTTTTATTTTTTATTTTTATTTTTGTAGAGACAGAATCTCGCTACATTGCCCAGGCTGGTCTTGAACTCCAGGGCTCAAGTGATCCTCTGGCCTTGATGAATTGTTTTTATAATTGTGAGACACATATAACGTATGACTTCACACACATACCATGGCTGTAGTAGTGTCGCAGGTTTGTACTTTGCAAATGCAGAAATTATCATGAATTCCATTTTGTCTAAATCTCCTAAAAATTTATGGCATATTTGTAATGGTAATTATAAATTGTATTTTTATAAATGTACATTTATAATTGTATGTTTATCAAAACCCTCATTCTATCTAATTAATTGAATCCCCTTCTTTCCCTAAGACTAGTATTGGAAAACTTCTCCCCCCTCACTGCTATTTGGACTGGTTACTCTTCAGGCTTCAGCAAAACTATAATTTGGGGGTTGTATACATTGTTACTCTGGTTTGGTACTTCTGTCTCCCAAAGCCTATCTTGTCTTATTCCTTAGTTTGGTCGGAACACCTCCTTAAGTAACTTTTTAAGAAATGATGAGCATCATAAAGACAGATATATAGGCCAATGGAATATAACATGGAGCCCAGAAACAAAGTCTCACATATATTGTCAAACTATTTTTGATGCGGTATTCAAGACCATTCAATGAGGAAAGGATAGTCTTTTCAACAAACGGTGCTAGGAAAAGTGGGCATCTACATGCTAAAGAATTAAGTTGGATCCTTAACTTACGCTATATATATAAAAATTAACTCAATATATCAAAGTCTTAAATGTCAGAGTTAAACCTATAAAATTCTTAGAAAAAAACTAGAGGAAATCATCGTGGCATTGGATTTGGCAATGATTCCTTAGGTGAGACATCAAAAGCACAGACAACAAAAGGAAAAAGATAGTTAAATTTCATCAAAATAAAAAACTTTAGTGTTGAAGGACAAAATCATGACGTTGGAAAGGCAACCTATAGAATAGGAGAAAATATTTGCAAATCATATGCTGATAAGGAATTAATATCCAGGAAATATAAAAAACCTCTACGACTCAAAAACAAAAAAATAAACAACAAAAATGCAAATTGAAACCACAATGTGATATTACTTTTCCAGCAAACCACCACGGCACGTGTATACCTATGTAACAAACCTGCAGGTCGTGCATGTGTATCCCAGAACTGAAAGTATATATATATAAAAAGTAATGGCAAAAACCACAATTACTTTTGAACCAACATAATATTATAAAACAAAACAAAACAAAACAGAAACTGTTTTCTGTTCGGGAGGATGAGAAGAAATTGGAACACTTGTGCATTGCTAGTGGGAATATAAAATAGTGTAGCTACTGTAGAAAACAGTATGGAAGTTCCTCAAAAAATTAAACATAGAATTACCATATGATCCAGCAATTCCATTTCTGGGTATACACCCAAAAGAATTTAAAGCAGGGACTAGAACAGATATTTTCACACAAATATTCATATAAGCATTATTCACAGTAGCTAAAAGTGGAAACACCCTAAACGTCCATTGATAGATGAATGGATAAACAAAATGCAACATAAACATACAATAGAATATTATGAAGGCACTAAAAGGAATAAAATTTTGATACATATTACAACATGGATAGACCTTGAAAATATTATGTTAATTGAAATAAGTGAAACACAAAAGGTCAAATATTGTAGGATTCCACTTATTACAGCTATCTAGAACAATGAAATTCATAGAGACTAAAAGTAGAATAGGGGTTACCAGGGCTGCAGGGAAGGAGTAATGGGTAGTTATTGTTTAATGGATACAAAATTTCTGTTTGGCATGATACAAAAATTCTAGAATGGATAGGGGATGGTTGCATAATAATGGAAATGTATTTAATACCACATAAATCATACACTTAACTGAGATTGCGCCACTGCACTCCAGCCTGGGGGACAAAGATAGACTCCATCTCAAAAAAAGGAAAAAATGTGTTAAAATGGTAAATTTTGTTATATGTATTTCACCACAGTAAAAATTTTAAGAATATGGAAAAATCAGATAAGCTACTTAGAATATGTTTTAAAAATGATGAGTGAGAAGAAAATATTTTGAGTCCTTAAAAGTCTAAAAATCTTTTAAATTTTCCCTTAGACTTTATTGATAGTTCAGAAAAGTGTCAAATTCTAGGCTGAAAATAATTTTTACTCAGAAATCTAAAGACTTTTACTGTGAAAAATCTGAAGACAGCGTGGTTTCTCATTTTAATCTTGAAAGTTCCTAGGAATGTAGCATGTTTTCTTAAAGTAAGACCTACCTACCGAAGACATGAGAAATTCAGAGTGACCTTTTCCCTTATATTTTCAACAAAGGATAAAGCTTCCAACTTAACTTATGGTTACTTTGTCTGCTAAAAAAAAAAAAAAAAAAAAAAAAAAAACTAACAGAATAGAGAACCCAGAAATAAATCCACATATCTACAGTCAACTCATTTTTGACAAAGATGCCAAGAACACTCATTAAGGAAGACAGTCTTTTCAATAAATAGTGCTGGAAAAACTGCATATCCATCAGCAGAAGAATGAAACTAGACTCCCATCCCTCCCTGTACAAAAATCAACTTAAAATGGGTCAAAGATCTAAGTGTAAGACCCAGACCAATAAAACAAGAAAATATAAGAGAAAAACTTCAGGACATTGGTCTAAGAAAAAAATTTATAAGTAAGATCTCAAAAGCACAGGCAACAAAAGCAAAAATAAACAAATGAGATTATATCAAACTAAAAACCTCTGCACAGCAAAGAAAACAAGAGAGTGAAAAGACAACATACAGAAAGGGAGAAAATGCTTATAAAGTACTTATCTGACAGACAATTGTATCCAGAGTATACGAGGACTCAAACAACTCAATTGCAAAACAAAACAAAACAAAACAAAAACAGACAGTCCGATTGAAACGTGGGCAAATTATCTGAACAGATATTTCTCAAAGAAGACACACAAATGGCCAACAAATATATGAAAAAATGTTTAGCATCACTAATCATCAGGGAAACACAAATCAAAACACAATGAGCCAGTTAGGATGGCAATCATCAAAAAGACAATAAATAAATAAATAAATAAATAAATAAATAAATAAATAACAAATGCTGGAAAAAATTTGGAGAAAAGAGAACTCTTATATACTGTTGGTGGGAATATAAACTAGTACAACCACCATGGAGAACAGTGTGAAGGTTCCTCAGAAAATTACAAATAAAACTACCATGTGATCCAGCAATTCCACTATTGGGAATTTATCCAAAGGAAAGAAAATCATATCAAAGGGACCTCTATACCCCCATGTTTATTGCAACACTATTCACAATAGCCAAAATATGGAATCATCCTAGATGTCCAACAACAGATGAATGAAGAAAATGTGGTGTATATATACACAACGGAATACCATTCAGCCATTAAAAAGAGTGAAATTCTGTCATTGAAGTCAAGATGGATGGAACTGGAGGATGCTAAGTGAAATAAGCCAGGAACATAAAGTTAAACACCACATGTTCTCACTCATTTGTGGAAGCTAAAAAAAAAAGTTGAACTCATAAAAGTAAAAAATAGAGCAGAGGCTGGGAAGGGCAGGGGAAGGGAGAGATAGACTGAGATTTATTAAAAGATACAAAATTACATCTAGACAGGTGGAAAAAGTTGCATACTAGTGGTCCCCAGCATTTTTGGCACCTGGGACCAGTTTCACGGACGACAATTTTTCCACAGACAGGGGCAGAGGGTGGGGGTGGTGTGGGGTTGAAACTGTTCCACCTCAGATGATGAGGCTTTAGTTAGATTCTCATAAGGAGCACACACCTAGATCCCTCGCATGCGCAGTTCACAATAGAGTTCATGCTTCTATGATAATCTAATGCCGCCACTTAATTTACAGGAGGCAGAGCTCAGGCCGGAATGCTCTCTTGCCTGCAGTTTACCTCCTGCTGTGTGGCCCAATTCCTAACAGGCCACAGTTCCAAACCACACCAGTATGGGACCGGGGGATTGGGGACCCCTGTTCTATTCACTGTAGGATGACTATAATTAACAATAATATATTTTAGAGTTTCAAATAGCTAGAATGAGGACACTGGACATTCCCAACACAAAGGAATGATAAATGTTTGAGACGATGGATATGCTAATTACCTACAGCTGATCACTATGCACTATATACATAGAAACATCACTGTGTATCCCATGAATATGTACAATTATTATTTGTCAATTAAAGTTTAAAAATAAATACATACACAAATTACTAACAAATAAAATTTTTAAAAATAGGCCTGGTGCGGTGGCTCACATCTGTAATCCCAGCACTTTGGGAGGCTGAGGTGAATGGATCACGAGGTCAGGCATTCAAGACCAGCCTGGCCAACATAGTACTCTGTCTCTACTAAAAATACAAAAAATTAGCTGGGCGTGGTGATGGGCGCCTCTAATCCCAGCTACTTGGGAGGCTGAGGCAGGAGAATCGCTTAAACCTGGAAGGTGGAGGTTGCAGTGAGCTGAGATCATGCCACTGCACTCCAGCCTGGGCAACAGTGCAAGACTCCATGTAAAAACAAAACAAAACAAAACAAATACAAAAATTGGTTGTGGTGTTTAAAAATAAGTCATCCCCGCAAGTTTTAGATCTCTGCAACCAATTGACCATATACTTCCAATGAAGACAAGATTTTCTGTACCTCTTCCAACAAGGAGTTTGAATCTTATGTGGATATATTTTGCTTGTTACGCTATGTTGCAACTTAGAAATAGTGAAGTCCTACTTCCTAATTAAGAACTATAGATCCTTATATAAAAAATAGCATGGAAAACCATGAAACTAATCATTAACTGTAAAGACAAAAGCACTGTTGGGACTGATTTTATCAAGGGAGACTGCTCAGTATCTTTTGATCCTGGAATTTTAATTAAAATGATGTGTTTCAATTTTTCATTTTCTTCCTTTAAATGAGAAGACTACCAAGCCTGAAGGCTTAAATACAAACCAGAAATAATTATAATATATTGGTAAGAGCTATACTTTCGAGTAAACTTTTTCTATGTACTTAGGCTCTGAGTTCATTTTCAGTAACTAATAATATGAACATAGTTGAGTTGTCCTCTAAATATTTTATGTACATAATAGATATTACAACCCACACATCCATAAGCTTATACAATACTGCTTTTATGTTTCCTATTATTACTAGATAAATAAATATAATCTTTTCTGCAACCAGAAAGTCAATGATGAATGCCTCCTAAATGATATCAAGAAACATAAACAATATTAATGATTATTACTTGCTCCTTAATTCTGTTTACAATTTGTGAGCAACTTCAGATCAGTGATTTCAGATTTTGAATTGAATTATCTGTACTCCTTAAAGTCATACAAGATTTGGGGCCTAATTACCTTTATATCCAGCATCATAGCAACACAGTCAACTATGGTACTACAGTCAGCTGTTCTCATACCTGAGTGCAGAAACTCAAGGCAATGTTTTTCCACATGGAGACCATCACCACCATTCCCTTGTTGGTCTTTAGGGCTCAAAGCAAGATGCATGCTTTTGTTTTGCAACATTCTATTGAATTTTCTGCCTACTGGATTTAGTTGAACTTGATATAATGCTATTACTTTTTCCAGTAGTCAATGTTGTCTTATACATTTAGTAAACAGTCAAATTATATTATTTTGTTTTATGGGATTTTAGCCTGCTCTTGAAATCTGGCAGCACTGGGATCAGAAAAAGAAGAAAAGGACAAATAGCAATTGAATGAGCCCATCTTACGGGGATCACTGCTTACTGCTTTTGGTACTGTTACCTTCTTTGTAGCTGTGGCCCTTCTCTGAAATGGGAGTCAACTCCATCATCACGTTATTGTTAAACTCACATTCCACCATAAACATAGACCTGCACCTTAATTTTTTTGTAAAGGTTTACAAACCCTATGATGTATCTCACCAAATCTAACTCTAATAATACTATAATCTCTAAAGCAGGACACATATGACATTCTTAATATTTTACATTCATATGGTTCTTTGCATCTTATGAATAATATTTTACATACCTAATCTTACTTAATCCTGAAATAAATTCCATGAGAAGGGAATTATTACTCCTATTTTATAGATGAGAATACAGAGGTTCAGTGAGTAAAGGGATTTGCCTAGGGTTGCACAGCTATTCATCGTCAAGGCCGGGACGTTAGCTCAGCCTTCTGAAACCACCTTCATGCTTTTGCAAGTATCTAGCACCTACTCTGGTTGCTTTCCATATATTATAATGTGGGCAAATTTAAAAGAGGTGACTCTTGATTCAAGTGTTTCAGCATGTCTTATTTCAGAGTAAGTGAGTAAAATAGTGTATAGCTTGACAATCAAGGTTTTCCACATTCTTGTTCCAACCTTTATTGTTGACTCTATTACTCTCCAATCTCTATATGTGCTTTGGCTCTAGTGACACTGAGCTACTTTTTTTCCTAAGAAATGATAAAAATTTAACTTGTTACAAGAATTTGGGTTATTAATTTATTTTGACCAAGTTCCCACCGTGAGTCAACTACTGAAAAGACACAAAGAGAAAGAAGAATTCATGTTTGTTGAGTGCCTTCCAGGAATGACATCTTTACATATGTTATTTTAAATTGATACATAATAATACATACTTATACAGTACATGTGATGTTTTGATACATGCATACAATGTGTAATTATCAAATTGGAGTATTTAGGATAACCATCACTTCAAATACTAATCATATCTTTGTGTTGGGGACATTTCGAATCTTCTTTTAGCTCTTTTGAAATATGCAATAAAGTATTGTTAACTATAGTCACCTGACTGTGCTATTGAAGGCAATGTTATTCCTTCTATCTAACTGTATGTTTGTACTCATTAACCAACCTCCCTTTATCTCACAACTCACACTTCCCAGCCTCTTGTAACATTCGTTCTACACTCTGCCTCCATGATATCAACTTTTTAAAACCCCTGCATATGAGTGAGAACATGTGATATTTGTCTTTCTCTGTCTGGCTTATTTCACTGAACATAATGACCCCTAGTTCCATCCCTGTTGCTACTAATTAAAATTTTTAGTGGCTGAATAGTATTCCATTATGTATATATACCACATTTTCTTTTATATGTTATTTTAATTAACGTTTTAAATGAAGTTTCAAGATAGGGATATCTTCTTCCTTCTTACAAACCAATATCCCAAGGGTTTGAGAAGCTAAATAACTTGCCCATTCTCTTGGTAACGTTTTGAGTTTTTATTGAGCCATAGAGATGGTTGTGACTTCAAAGCTAGTGGTTTTTAACTATTTCTCTACCAAATTTCTCTTAAGATGCTGATCATCTAATTAAAGAAACAGATGGCCTTTGAAATTCTCTATGAGAAGTAATTTTGAGACAGTATTTAATACACATATTTTAAATCTAATCTAATATATGATGGAAAAAATATGCCTATTCTAAATGTTACCATTTTCTAGAATAGATGAGTAGCAGATGTTTAGGAGACTTTCTTCTACCTAAAGTAGTCAAGAAAGGCATCAGGGTGTAAATGAGCTTTAAATGGGACTTACAGAATTCTGATTGGTGAAGAAGGAAAAAGTATTCCAAGATAAGAACATGGGACAGTTGAAAGTATGGAACTGAGAAAGTCCACGTCTCTTTGACGGATAGTGACTACAGGAATATGTGTTGGGAATGAGGGTGGTAACATGGGAATAGAGTCAAATCATGGAAACCTTTGAACCCCCCCTTACAGATTGAGGATTTATTCTATAGACAACAGGGAATCATTCTTAAATCCAGCTGCAATGTTTTCAAATCAACCAGTAAAGATTTTGGAAGGTGAGATGGGAAGGAAATTTCCATTGGAGGGTACGAGGCAAGGAATGAGGCAGTGTGTGTGCATGTGTGAGTGTGTGTGTGCATGTGTTTGTGCATATGCAAGCCTAGATTAGAAGACATTGTGAAAGAAAAATCAAGACTTCGTAAGTAACAATGTGGGGAAGAGCAGTCAATGACTTAAGATAACTGTCAAAGCTTCGATGCTGGGGGATGGTGGTATCATGGGTGGGGATGGTGATATCACGGGTAGGCGTGGTGATAAGGAGGAAGTGCTCTTTATAACGATTTCTATGCCTAGCTATTTATGATGCGTTTTATATCTCTGAATATCTCAGGATTTCTGTATCTGTTTCCTCATTAATTTGAGATCATGGCATAATATCCCAGTGGAAGGATCCAAAAGACCGTTGTAAACATACTACTAATTGTTAGAAAATTGTCCAAGGGTTAGAGAATATGGCTTCGGAAGTTGTCTGCATAGAGATGAAAGTTCTAGGGGTGGCAATGGTTCCCAAGGGAGAAAAACGTGGGGACATCAGAGAGGAGGACACACTCAACACTGAGTTGGCTTTCCTCATTTCATTGTTTCCATGCAACTTTCCAAGGAATAACTCAACTTGTGCTAGAATTGAGTATGTTTTTCTTAGCTACTAAAACTGCAACTCTAACTTCAGTAGATATAATTGTTCATCAAGTGTGATCATATGAAGAAAAGAAGAAAGGAGTGTCAAATAGGAAAACTAAAAACTTTGCCAAATCCACAAATATATTTGGGAAAAAAATACAGTACTTTGTGCCGAAGTCATTTACTATGAGATAGCCAAGCAAATTTTCATTTTGAAATGACTTAGAATTTTAATTCTCTAAATACGTAAGTATGACAGGATATAACGATAGGTAGTCCAAGTATTTAATAACGTTAATGCTTATAGAACCTGATATAACGATACAGTTTCAACATAAAAGGGGGGGCCCAAGATATATTACCTAATGTTCCTTATTATTTACATAATCAAAGAAAGCATCGCATCTTAGTTGCTCATTACGTTGATGAGCATTATCAGAGAAAAAAAGTTCTAATAAACAGCATTTGGGGGAGTTTTGGGGGTTTTCTTAGAGAATATGAGAAAAGAAACCCTTTACCATGAGCAGTTACCCTCGGTAAGTCTCTTTTTATTTTGTCCGCTTTGTTTTCTTTTAAGAGGGGCTTACTATACTAGACACCTAAAGAACAATACTTTGTATTGTGTAATTTTTCATACATTGTAAAATGCATCTTTTTTTTTTTTTTTTTGAGACAGTCTTGCTCAGTCGCCCAGGCTGGAGTTCAGTGGCGCAATCTCCGCTCACTGCAAGCTCCGCCTCCCGGGTTCATGCCATTCTCCTGCCTCAGCCTCCCGAGTAGCTGGGACTACAGGCGCACCCCACCACGCCCGGCTAATTTTTTGTATTTTTAGTAGAGACAGGATTTCACCGTGTTAGCCAGGGTGGTCTCGATCTCCTGACCTCGTGATCCGCCCGACTCGGCCTCCCAAAGTGCTGGGATTACAGGCGTGAGCCACCGCGCCGGGCCGTAAAATGCATCTTTTAAAAAATAGGTTTAATTCTCTTTAATCTTATGTTTTATTGTATGCAGTTTAAACAACTGAATATAATCTCCATGTTATCTTCATACTTGTATCATCATTCTTTGGACATAGGACCTCTATATCTCAGTTTCATCATCATTTGTTCTAGCAGTACAATTTTAATGTCCCACTTCCTATTTTCCTCTTTGTTTGTGTTACTCTTTTCCAACTCCTTCTAATGTGGCTACATTCTTCTGATAATAAAGTGTAGAGCATCAGCTGTAATTTTCCAGGTCAAATCTTAATAGAGTCATTTAAATGTCAGCAGCCACATCGTTCAAATGGAGATGCCAGGAGTATTTTATAGCTCTGAAAGCTAAACAATAATATTGTCTTTGGGCACTCAAATTTCACGCTTCAGGGAATAAACTGGAGAGTTTGTAAAGAGACAGAAAAGTGTTTCTTCTTTCCTCAGCATTTGCTATTTAACTAATTCAATATATCCACTCTGCTTTTTCATTAACTATTTTTGCATTAGTTTCTAGTTCTATAACTATTGGTAATTGCCATAAGCAATATAGAAAATTACGTAAGGCAATAACCTGGCACTGTATTGAAAGTCTCATGCCTGGGAACTCTCTTGAGCTTGTAGTTCTTAATAGATAAATTTCATTTTATGTACTATATAGAAACACATTCTTCTCCAGACAATTATTTCATGATATCCTATATGGTGCCCTTCAGATTTTTGTGCAAAATGCTGAACCTCAGAGATTTTTCATAGGAATACAATTATTAGAAATACTTTAAATTAATGCAACTTAGAGTATGTGATGAGATTACACTAGATTTCTTTTGCATCAACTGTTATCATATTAAGTTGTCATGACTATTTCATTTGGTAATTTTAAAACAATATAAAAGATTGACACATTTTTCTCTGGGTACTATAGATGGGAACATCACCTGATAGTAGTGATATACACCTCTGGTTATCATATCAAGGTCTAATTTTGGTGGTGAGAATAAGTACAGAAAGAAGGAACAAGAGAAATTCTCTAATGCAAGTGAGATTTCATCCCCCTAATCCAATTAGCGTTAACCACAACAGGAATGTGTTTTTTTGTTTTTGTGGCTGTTCTCAGGAGAGGTTAGTTTTCTATTACACTCACTTTCTTATGTGGTGGAAAGGAATATGAAAAGAGGAGCCATAGCTAACTTCAATCTCATGAAGATTTGCTTCTTTAAATAAACCAATATCACCCACAAAGTGCCAGGTGAATTGATCGATTGCTGGGGCAGTTTGGGAACTTATTTGAAAGCAGGGGCAAAAGGTCAAATTAGATTGCTTTTGCGCTAATTAGACTCATTTAGCAAGATAAATTTCCATGTTTGATTCTCCTTTTCCAAATCTGATTATCTCTGTAAGCACTGTGATTAGCTAAACCAAATATGAAATATAATAAATTCTAAAATCTGGTTGGTCTTGTTTAGCTATGCCTAGAGTAGAAGTGGTGGTGGAGAGGAATGGTCATTTACAAGTCTTGTTTTAAAATATTTTCATTTCTGTTTTTTAAATTTCAGTCAAAATCACTTGCTCTTTGTTCTAAAATATATACCTGTGTTTGTTGAAACAAGTCTTTTTTTATTGACTAGAAATAGATGATTAAACAGAACCAAAAACTTAAAATGCATATTGATAATATTTTACATCAAACAATATATGTAACATATGAAGTCGAATATTGAATATGAGTGCCATAATTTGTAAATGTATTCAAGTGCATAAAGTAGCAATTTGTTAGTAGTAATTAAGCAACCTGCAGCGTGGCATTATTGAAAAAAAAAAATTCTTTTGTCTTCGTAGTGGTATTTTAAGTACAATGTGCTTATATTTGAGTTCATATCCTTTCTCATATGAGTTTATCAATTTTCACATCTATTTATCTTTAATACTAATTGTTCTTCAATAATCATTGTGTTAAGTTCTTGATGTAATTTTATTGAATATACAATGTTAGGATGCTTATAAAACACTCTGACTTTTTATACTTGTTACCAAAATACATTTTATTTAGAAAAAAACATTAAACCACAACTTTAATTAGTTCTGGGAAATGATCATTGTCAAGCTATAGATCCTAGGAATGACCAATATTTCTATTTGATATTGCAAAGAAGGTTTTGAAGGTACAAGAGTACCAACTATAAGGAAGACCAAAAAATGTGGCAACATTACTTTTTCATCATTCTTAGAATTAATGACACCTTTGACAGTATGTTTCAGTTGAATGTATTCTCAGCTCATGCTTTATTCTCAGAAGGGAATAAAAGCACTACTGGGATTAGTTACCACAATTTAAACTCGATTGATTTTTTGAGTCTTGTGTCTACTTGGAAATTTATCAGAAAAGACTGAGGGTAGCTAATTTAATCTTGCTTTTTATGGCTTTTGACAGGCAAGGTCCTTGTCTGGCCAGTAGGGACATATTCTGTCATTAGATCTACTTTTTGTTTATAATGATGTGAAGTCTGGAGCTGGGAATAATGCCCTTGTATTTGCAAAGCAACTCTTTCACTTGTAACTATTTACACCTCGTCTACTGTTGATGATTCCATTTCCTCTTGTTCTAAGCATAGGAAGTGCTTCAAATTTGCTTTTCCTTTCTTTCTTTCTTTGAGACATAGTCTTGCTTTGTCACCCAAGCTGGAGTGCAGTGGTGTGATCTCGGCTCACTGCAACCTCCGCCTCCTGGGTTCAAGTGATTCTCCTGTCTCAGCCTCCCTAGTAGCTGGGACTACAGTCACCCACCACCATGCCTGGCTAATTTTTGTATTTTTACTAGAGACAGGGTTTCACTATGTTGGCTAGGCTGGTCTTGAACTCCTGACCTTGTGATCACCCCACCTCAGCCTCCCAAAGTACTGGGATTACAGGTGTGAGCCACCACGCCTGGCCCTAAATTTGCTATTTCTAAGGGCCCCAGAGCTTTTTGCTCCACTGCGCTGGTGGTACGTTCAAAATCTTGAAGTGTTTAATACTTCTGGGTGGATTATGATCCACGTAGGTGTCTTCCCTGTGTAAGCCTGAAACCCTTCATCGTAGTCTAGGGCAACATGCCTTGTGCCCCAAGTGCCCAGGCATCTCAGATCAAATTTACAGACAAAAGTCATTAGACAACTAGTGAGCCCTGTGGGTGGATCAGCACCAGTCTGCCTGCTGGGAAAACAAAAGATAGATGATCTACCTCCATCACCCTTTACGACCAACAATCTTTGTGTAGATTGTGTTTGACAACACGCACATTTATACCTAAAAATAAAAAATATAATATAATAATTATTGTATATAATATACAGTAATCATATAAATATACTTATATAAGCATATTTATATAAACAAATATATTAATACAAATCTATTAGCAATATATTATATTATGTTAATATATTATTATATTATATTAATACAATATAGTATCATATATAATTTTATATATTTATATTAATATAAATTTATTAATAATATAAACTAAGATATATGTTGATAAAATATAATCTATATAATATTTTATATAATAGCTTCCCATATTAACTCTAGACAATGTAATGAGACAGCAGAAAGATGTTATCAATGTGGGGTGAAGTAGGCGTAATAGAGCCTAAAATTTTAAGGTCATATGGCCTTAGGTCAAATTTGAATTCATTTAAGTATGATCCTCAGTCAAAAATTCTCTCAGTTACCTCCTTTATTAACTGGGATAACAACAATATTATCTACTTTAAACAACTATTTTATGGATTAAATTAGCCAATACCTATAAAGAATTTAGACCAGTGACTGACAGGTAGTAAGGCCTTTTATTTATCTTTGCCTACACAACACAATTACATAAGAGAGATGGGACTTGAATCTGACTAGGAATCCAATCCTTGTTCCACTATGTCTTGGAATAATGTGGCTAAATTTCAGATCCTAAGTGGCATGTTTTTAACATTTCCCGTTCACTGGCCCCAGAAACCTCTTCCCCTAAGCTTCATGGATTCCTAAGAACAAACTAGGCTGCTTAGACACTAATGATATCTGCAAATTGGTCTAAGTGTGGATTCAAACACAATACTTATAGTCATGCTATTACATGGCAGAAATATGTGTTTAAACATCTGGCATTTTTCAAAAAGTTCATACTCAGAATAAGAACTGTTAAAAAACATACAAATCCAGTCAGTCTGGAGCTTATCTCTTACTTTAAATAGTCAAAGGACAGCCAAATCTCAACTAACTATGAAAGAATCAATGAGATAGTACTTATCTCCTCAAGGAAGACACAGACAGCTCATTTATTTTTCAAGCCTTCACAGTAATGTGCTAGTGTAGGATTTCAGTGGCTAAGATTCTGTGAGTTGCTCAAAATTGCTCCAGCTTTCCTATATTTTTATTTAGAGGAAAAAAAGAAGACATATTACATTTAACAATATGATAAATTCTGTGTACCCTTCAGTGGTCACTCTCTTGTATGACAATAAGTACCATAGTAATATTTGCCCTTATAAAAAAATAAATTTAAGAAGTACAGTCCCAGTCTGTGTATATACGTGGTTTATGATTAAGAATGAAAGTAGTGTCTTCATGGTTCTGATATTTGAAGATAAATATCCACCCTTTTTTGTATAGTTTATACCAAATAAAACAAAATCTGCCTCTCAACTCAGAGATAACTCTTTTAGCTTGTTAATATACAACCTTCTAGAATATACACACATACCCACTCACAAACACATTTACATATATGTTTACATTTCTCCCTTTAATGGGGTTCACATCTTTTTATTTTTTATTTTTTTTTACTTTAATAGCTTTAGAAGTGTAAGTGGTTTTTGGTTACACGGATGAATTGTATAGCAATGAAGTCTGAGACCGGAGTAGCGCACTTTATACCCAATGAGTAGTTTTCTATTCCTTACTTCCTTCTTACCCTTCTCCCTTCTGAGTCTCCAATGTCCATTATTCCATTCTGTATGCCTTTGTGTACCCATAGCTTAGCTCCCACTTATAAGAAAGAACATACGGTAGTTTGTTTTCCATTACTGAGTTACTTTACTTAGAAAAATGGCCTCCAGCTCCACCCGAATTACTGCAAAAGACAATATTTCATTCTTTTTTATGGCTGAGGAGTATTCCATGTTGTATTTATAGCACATTTTCTTTATCCACTGATTGGTTCATGGGCACTTTGGGTGACTCCATATCTTTGCAATTGTAAATTGTGCTCTGATAAACATGTTGCAGCTGTATCTTTTTTTTTAATTGGTTTTGCTCAGATACTTTATCCAACCAAAAAATACCAAGAATCTATTATGTTTGGTATTGTGTACATATACATATATATTTTTATACACCAGCATATGATATGTGAGGAAACACATTCTTCATCTAAATTGTACCTAATGATACGCATAAGGCTATTTCAGGTTATATTTATATTACAGTTATTTATCTGACCAAGCATTATGAAGAAAGTATTTTGACATCTCAAACAGATATTTCTCTCCTTTACTGTAATATAATTTAGTCATAACTCAAGGTAATTCTGAGAAATTGAAATACAAGCAAAAGGAACAGTTCCGTAAATATCAATAAAGATAAACAAAAGACTTAAAGGGAGCGATGTGAAAACATGTCTGACTTTTCAGCTAGATCATTTTAATTTTTTCTTTGGCAAACAACTGAACAAAAACCCCAAATTACCCAAATTTACTAAGGAAGTGGAGCCACATGATGATAATCAACACAAGAGTCTCTGCAGCCATTCGGAATTCAAGCTGTGCATATGGAGAACTCTGCTATTCCAAACAACTTGTATGCCAGGGGTGATTCTCTGTAATCCATTTGAGCTATGAGTCATTTAGGAAGCAAAATTAGCATTTTTCCCCCCAAAGATTGTTTTTTCTTGTCATTGCATGCTCACATACAGGACTCAGAGCTGATGGATAACTTACTCCTAGTACCCTGCTTCCCAGAAATGCAGATAGCAGCATTGCGTTTCACCCAAAGGATAATTTACTCTCTTGACTAATGACCACTTAGATAGTAGGCAAAAATATTCAGATTTCTAAAATCTAATGGAAATTTAAGGTAAAAATGTAAACAAATATTTGTCAAATTATTAAATTCTTAGCGAGGTGATCAGTAATGTTGATAGAGAGCTAACAAAGGAGATTTTTGGCACTCCTAAATTTATAAAAAGTCATGCTAAGTTTAGGCACACTCGAAATGAATTTGAAGAAGTCTTCCTAGCCTAAAAATATTTTGTAAATTCCATTCAATTAACAAATATTGATGGACTGAGAAAAACTACAAAATAAATCTTTGTTAGATGAATACATATATCTCAGATGTATGGCTTTGGGTTAGACGTAAAGAATGCAAACAATAAAGGGACATGGAATTGTTTCTGGGGGACCCTAGAATTTAAAATGTTAAGAAATGTACACAGTAAATACATGGTATAGGAAGTGGAAGGTGATATATGTCTTAAAAAGATTGCTGGGACATTGTGCAATGGACACCAAAAGGGAGAAGTCATGGAAGAGGCAGAGTGTGAAGTGACTCTTCCAGGACTGTAATGATTTGGACGTAAGACCTGGAGAAGAGTATCCCAGATACTCGCATGCAATGGCACAGAGGTGCACAGACGTTGTTTGGTAGGAAATGGGAAACCAGGGAGTATTTGCGAGTAGGGAAATGATAAGGTCAGGGTTTTGCGAGGGGAAAAGCAATTGGCAGAAATTATTTAAACTGTGTGGGAGGGTGGAAAGGCTGGGTGGGAGGGAATGGACTGCCTGCAGGTCCCTGGAAATGTGGAGCTGGAGCTTGGGACTGGGCCAGAGTTGGGGATAAGAGTTTGGGAATCTGGGTGACCTCTTCCTAGTGTTCATAATTGAGAAGCCCCAAGAAGAGCAAAGGGCAGGGCCGTTTCTTGCTGGAGGGCGACAGCATTAGAAGGGCCAACCTCCACGCTAAATATCCCGCCCAACATCTGACACCTCAAAACAACAACAACAAGCAAAGCAAAACAAAACAAAAACCCACCCCCAAACCAAAAACCCTCAGTACAAAGTAAGGCCACCTCCCTAGGGAGGTGGGAAGTCAAGGTGCAGAGAATCAGAGGATAGCGCATTTCAGGGCATATCAGGGCTAAAACTAAGGCAAGGATGACATGGAGTATATTTAAAACAGTGTACTTGGACCTTCTTCAACGGCATCTTTCTTGGTCTATAGAAACTTAGGAGTCCCAGCTTTAAATAGATTGTCATGGCCTGCGTTCGTTTCTAAAAGGTGTTTTAAGCTACTTTGTTTTCCTGAAAGCCCCTGTAACTGTGCCGGCGGTCTCTATTTCGTGACTGTGAAGGAGCACTGGGATCAAGAATATGTAAGGTTCAGTGTTATTACTCAAGTTCATTGTCTTTACCGCGCCCTGGAAGTGGGTACGGGTCTGAGTGTCCACCTGGCGGCCTCGCCAAGGAGGAACTTGGCATAGTTTTCCAGCTGGTAAGTAGATTGGCAAAGGAAAGAAAGCAGAGTATGAAGAGCGCCCCCATGAGAAGCAAGAGTTAAGGCTGCCACGGACCCGGCTTTACCCTCAAACCCAGGAAAGCGGGGTCACTCGGGGCTAGGGACGGCCCCCGAGCGAGCGGGGCTGGAGGTGTCCCGAGGAAAGTCAGATCTTATCTGCACTCCTAGTTATCTCCGCAGCTCTTTCTCCAGGAAAATAATCCTGACACCATCACTCAGGAGCCATCTGTCTTCGCCCCAGTTCCCTGGGGTCGAGCAGTCAGTCCAGGGTCAGGGTCGTGCTGTGGGCGGGCGGGAGGACAGCCCTGCAGTTGGAAGCAGAAGGGCCGAGGGAATCCTGCGAAGCCGCAGGAGTGCGTCGCGGCCGGGCGTCCCGGGGCTTTCCCGGCCCCGGGTGCGCGGCAGCCGCGGGGGCTGCGTCCCTCTAGCCCAGCGCAGCCGGCTAGGCGCTGCAGAGCGAAGCAGGTGGGTGTGGAGCCAGGCCCGGGGCAGCAGGAGCAGCGGGCGCGCGGGAGCTGAGGGAAGCACCTCGCCGAAGTGTGGGCGGCGCCCGCCCGCGCCCCAGCCGCGCCCTGGGCACCAGAGCGTTGTCCCCAGCGGAGCGCACAGCTTCGGCGCCGCGAGGCCGAGCCCCGGCGTCCCCAGAGGTGCCCCGCCAGCTAGCGCAGCCCCGCCATCCCGCCCCGCCGCCCACCTTGAGAGCCGCGAGCGCCGAGGAGAAGGAGGGGGAGGAGGAAGAGGAAGAGAAGGCGGCGGCCGCTCCAGCCCGCGGGTGCGCGGAGCGCGGGAGGAGGCGGAGCGGGAGGCTGGGGTGGCCGCAGCCGTGTGTGCGCGCCGGGCCGGCGAGCTGCTGGGCGGGGGAGCGGCGCCCCAGAGCGCCCCGCCTAGCCTCCCGCGCGCAGCCTCTACCCTGCTCCGCCACAGACACACACCCACCAAGCACCCACCGCCCTCCGCCCTCCGCCCTCCGCCCTCCGCCCTCGCGGCCGCCGCCGCCGCTGCGCCTCGGGCAGCCCCAGCGAGCGGCAACTCCCGGGCTGGCGCGGCTCGCTTTCCAGCTCCTTCCGCGCGGCGAGCTCAGCCCCGCTCGATTTTTCCTCTTCTGTTCCAGCCCTCTCTCGTCTGGGTGGCGGTGGCGGCGGCAGGGGGATGGGGACCCCGCGTGGGGAAGGGGGTGAAGATCGATGAAGATTATTGTTCTTTTAAAGGATGCCTTAGCTTCCTCCCGCCGCCTCTCCTCTGAACCTTCCTACTAGAGACTGTGAACCAGAGTCAGGGATGTAAAGACAGGGGGAAAGCACGCCAGGAGCTCCAGCCAGCCGGGGAGACCCTCCTCTGTGGAGGGGAGGGGGATTTCCAGCGACAGATCATTGGCGAAGGGGATCGTCGCGGGGAGAGGCTCCCTGGAGGGAGCGGGGAATCCCACAGCCCTTTGTGGTGCCCGAGCCTATGCCGCCTGCTGAGCGGGGTCTGTGGGAGCTAGGTAAGTGGCGGGGGCATTGCTGCTCCCCGAAGGGGTCTTCCTTTAAGAATGAATCATCGCGGCAGCCTAGCCACACTTGAGTTGCTAAAGGAATTGGAAACTGCCATATGGCGCCCAGTGGACTTACACACAAAGCTGACTTAGCCCTGAGAGGGTTTTTAATGTAAGGCTCCTTCCTGGTGGGGAAGGCGCTCAAGTGTTAGCCCCTGAAAAGCTTCCAAGCAGCCTGACTGGGAAGGGATGGGGATGTTATTTCTAGGAGCCGAGCTCTTGTTGCCTTCCGTCTATTTGTTGGTAAATGCCACACTCACATGCACACACTTGTGGGACTGGATTTAGGGAGTGTGATGCCTCTGATGTATGAACGATCCTCAGAACACAGAGACATGCATGCATTTTATTCTTCAAGCGGTGCGCGGTCTCCGTTCTGTAGCACGGTTCCTGAGGGGGAGAACGGGTCTCTAAGGAAAGCGCTTCATGGCTGTTGCCAACACACTCTGCTAGGGGACTTGGGAATACGTTTGCCCTGAATAGCACCAAAAGACATCGACCATTTGCCTCATCATTTGCTCCTGATGCTTAATGATCCTCTTCAAAATAGTATGCCGCCATCCATTTTCTCGAGTTGTGAGCATTTATGTGTATTCATTCATAAAAACTGTCAGTGTGCAATATGCACAAACATGCCATTTATGCAACATTTATGACTGCACATGTGTTTCAACAATAAGAAGTAATGCATACAAGATTACATTGAAAAAAAATAGTATGCACATACACTGGGTTAATTCTACGCAGGTTCCACATTCCTTCTAATCAAGTTGTGCAATAATGTCAAGATTTTAAGTATCGTATCACATTTTCATTTTTGCACTAATTTTTTTTTATTTTGTTGGAAATCTGATTTTTTGAAACCGAGGGAAAGGAAGAGTAAGCATTTTATTGTTGTCATTAAATGTGTAGTATAGTGTGGGACGGAGGTCTCTTGGTTTATTTACCAATAAACAGCAATCAATATATTACACTTCATTGTACGAGAGAGAGAGATTTCGGTCAAAAATCTTGTCTTACCTGTCAGTGCTGAATAACTTACAGGAAAGAGTTTATGAAAGAGGGTAACATTCTTAAGTTGTATATAAAGAAAATACAGTTTTGTTTTATCTATTTCACTCTTTAGGGGTGTGTATGTGTGTGTGTGTGTCAATACATATAAAGTTGTCCAAAGCTTAACTTGTAATACATGAGTAAAACCCATCTAGACTAGACATCTAGGCTAGAGAGTTCTTTGTTCTTAAATTAACTCAGTTTAGTAATTTGACACATTACAAATGTGTATGCACATTTAATTGCTGTTTGAGGTGGTGTTTTTAATGTAAGGGCATGGATAAAGTGCTTACTTGTGTGATTGCATGGACTCTGAAAATACTGAAGGTCCAACGTAGAAATAACTTTCTTCCCCACTGAAGGAAAAGTATCCTCATCACCTAGAAGAGTTAATATGCTTCCACAAAGTAAATACCATAATCCCCTCCCTCTTGCCTTCAGGTTTAGAACAATTGTTTATCACAAATAGAATTCTGTCTAATGTACCCTTCTTCCTTTTCTGGCACCATTCAGACTTTTGGAGAAAAGAGTGAATCACTTGGCAGTTCTGTTTGTTTTCTTCCTCCTTTAACCTTCATCTTTCCCTCTCCATGTTAGTGTTCTCACATCTCCCTCATACACAAACCCACACGTATCGACTCCAGAAAATCACTCTTCTGCCTGCCACTTTGAGAGTTCTCATCTCACATCTTTCTTTTCTATTGCCTTCCTTTTCTTTTTCTCCTGTTTTTCCAAATAGAATAAATCCCTGCATCAGTTAAACTCTTTTGCATTTCACTGTTCTCCAAATCCAACAGTTCAATTTTCCAAGCATACATATTTACTGAATATTCAGAGGGGTTAGTAGAAATTATTACTTTATCCATTCCTTTCTGTTTGGCTTTTAAAACTTCATTGTTTAGGCAATAGGGCAACTTCCTGCCTTTTTAATTTTCAGTATGATAATAAAAGTGAGGTTGCTAGAATAACGAAATGGCAGGATATGGTTTTGGTCACGTTTCTCAACTTAAGAGTGTGTCTGTCCAGGTGTTTTGTATACCTGCCTGCATGTCTACAAATGTGCAAGTCTGCAGAGCGTCTTCATTAAACGTTGAAAAATATTTTTTCTTGAATGCGTGTCTGGCATTCTTATATGGTAGAGAGATCAGTATAGTGTATAACGTGTTATGAAAGTAGACCCAAATCTAGGAAATCTGTAAGATACATTTCATTCTGCCCTAATGCATTTTTTTCTTCATAAAGAACTAATTAGTTCCTTTAAAACTTACTATCTCTTAAAGACTAATTCCAGAGGAAGATTCTTAAAGTTGATAGGAAATCTCACACATATTTTAAGGAAAATATATGAGGGTAAGATATTCTACTTATTTCAAAATGTTATTTTTTGAGATTTGTTTATATTCTTCAGATTTTTACATAAAATCGTGATTCCTATTATTTTCGCAGAAGCTTCAGACAAGTGGACAGTACAAAGGCATTATATGTGATTTCTTTTTTAGCCCAGGGTTTTTTGTTTTGTTTTGTTTTGTTTTGTTTTGTTTTTTGAGACGGAGTCTTGCTCTGTCGCCCAGGCTGGAGTGCAGTGGCCGGATCTCAGCTCACTGCAAGCTCCGCCTCCCGGGTTCACGCCATTCTCCTGCCTCAGCCTCCCGAGTAGCTGGGACTACAGGCGCCCGCCACCTCGCCCGGCTAGTTTTTTGTATTTTTTAGTAGAGACGGGGTTTCACCGTGTTAGCCAGGATCGTCTTGATCTCCTGACCTCGTGATCCGCCTGTCTCGGCCTCCCAAAGTGCTGGGATTACAGGCTTGAGCCACGGCGCCCGGCCTGTTTTTTGTTTTTTTAAGGCTAGAGTTTATGACTTTGTTACTCCCCAAGTGACAGAATAAAGTTTATAGAGCAGAGCAGCATTAGGTTTTTTAGTCACATTCTACAAGTATCTTTATAGCCTAGATCTGTAGGACATTCTGTTTCATTGCTTATTTCCTCCTTGTGCTTCTTAAATATGTATTCCCACCAACTCTTAACTGCAAGTACGGGTTGTGAGGCAGAAAGCCATGTGTGTGAGACCAGTAATCCCTTGACCTGTGTAAGCCAAACCCTTTTATTTTATCTTAAAAAGTGCCTGTTCCTATAGGTTGAATTGTAACTATCTTTGCTATCTGATTTGATGTCCCATAGCCACTCATTGACTCATTAATTCATTTATTACTTACTAAATATGTGTGTGTATATATATATAGGTATAAGGAGAAGAGTGCTTGAATAGAATGTAACAAATGCAAAAAATATAGAAGCTAGGCCCTCCCCTCAAGAATTTTTTAAGGAAAAAATAAAACTTGAAAAACTAATTGAAAAATCAGTTATAGTTCAAAATGAAAGATCTTTTTTATACAGAAATGCACTTAATACTTAGCAAATTAATTAAGACAAATCCATGAAGAGGATCATGAAAATTTTCACAAACTATGCATTTGGCAATTGTTAGAAAACAATAATAGTAATAATAATATTATTAAAATATTTAATTTTAAATTTAAATTAGAGTATTATGATTATAAGTAATACTATTTTATTGACATATATAAAATAAAGTTATTGTTATTATTATTTATAGCACTTACTTAAGGCACATACTGTTTTAAGCACTTTGCAAGTATTATTTTCATTCTCACAACCACCCTATGGGATAGCTGTCAGAAATGCCCTTTATTATATAGATGTGAAAACTAATGTTTAGAGACTTTTCTTAACTTGTCTAAAGTCATATAGGAAATAAATGGTAAAGTCAAGCTTGAACCTTGGTGCTCTGGCTCACTTAACCACTATGATATTCAGAAGTGTTAAGAACGAGCCCAGGCAGAACAAGAAAAAAATGCTTGCAGTTCCTAGATTTATTTGGAACTGTATCTTCTCTCTCACCAAAGGATGCCCTGGTTATTACTATAGGGGGATGCTTGAAAAAGGCCAAAAGTAAGAGAAAACCCCCATATTTTTGACATTAATTTGAAATAAGAACGTAGTTTAGATTTTTATAATGTAGGTGGGATTTTATCAGAATGCTAACACATTAGAAACTACTAGCTTTACAGTGACCACAGAAAATGAGGCTGGCTGATACAGACGATCTGGTCAGTTTATTTTCATTTTCAGGTTTTTTAAAACAAGTTTGTGAATTATTTTGAACATAGTATTACGAATATGTTTAATTTAGCTACTCTTAGAATTATTTATTTTTTTAATTATTAGTTTTGAAATATAATTTTTTACTCATGTCCCCATTTTTTTCCCTGTAAAACATAACGCGAATATTTCAGTGGAAATTAAAGTATAGTTACTTAACAGATTTACATACTAGTATAGTCTTTAGAATGCATTTATTTTATTAAGTGCAGAGTTACTATGATAAAATTATGAAAACATAAATAGAGATTTTCATCAAGAAAAGTTTATATATTTGAAGAAAAGTTTTTTCTAAATAGCTACAACTTCTGTGTATGTGAACAATGTCATCCAGATTAAATTTCAAAGCTAAAATGATTAAATATTGCCTGCAGGAAGCCATAGAAACAAATATTTAGATATATCCTCATGATTGACATTTTAATTTTTCACACAAATATTAGGTCTTATATATTCAATCACATTGTATAGCCAACCTTGAACCTACAATTGGCTTATTACATAAAATTTCATTTTAAAAGTTTGAGTATTTTAGAACTTATATACATTTCCTTATAAAAATAATACTTTAAATGATGTTTAGGTCCTCAGACCAATCCACCAAAGCCCTTTTAATAACTAATACACCTGAAGTACAGTACTGTTAGTACTAAAAAATAAACCACAGCCATTATGTATAGCAATACTCCTGGAGAATCATTTGATTTACATGTTTATTGGCTTCCTTTGTGTGAGACTCATCTGAGATACAGAGGTGAATGCAATACTGCCTAGTTCCACAAGGAGGAGAGAAAATGGAGAGGGTATTTGTACACAAGTAACTGATATTAGGCAGAATGAAGTAAGCAATATAAGACCGATAGGGGCAAAGTACTGAATAATTGATTCCGAGTTCTACCATGAAATCCAGGGACTTCATATCCCTTTGAGGTTCTTATTTGGTAGTTCATCCTAAGGGTGTCTACTGAGCTTCTGTGTGCTAAGTCCTAAGCCAGTTATTAGAGACATAAATATGCATAAGACACCATGCACTCACAGCCTACACTTGTAGAGAAATAAATCACAACCAAATATTATAAATGCTATTGATAGAGTGGGATGGCAATTCAGTGGAGTAGTTGTATGACAAAACATCCCAACAGTAACAAAATACAGTCGTTTTGAGTTTCTAAATATATTTAGAGCCACAACACTCTACTCAGTCAGATCCAGTACCCCCTTTCTATAAACAATACTTTGTAATGTCCCCCTTTACTTTCCTGAAATAATATTTATAGATAATAAATCATATTTACACATATAACATTTAAAAATCAATATAAATTCCCTATCTGTAAGAGTAAATAAGAAGAAAGCAGCTTAAGATAAAGTAGTAGACTTACCAATATGTGTATGCTCAGATATAACTACACTAAAAGATGTACTAAAATAATCAAATGACTGCTACTTAAAATGCATAAGTTTGGATAAGAAGATAAGTTCAGATAAGAGTAGAAGATAAATTTGGATAAGATGATAATATTCAATTGAATATTGGTGACACTTTTGTATATTTGGCATTTTGAAATAAGAGCAAAATAAATATATTCATTGAGTGTGACAGCAGTAATTGCAAACAGATGTGGGTGTACTGGATTAGTGAATCAGTTAACAGGAGCAGCATGATAGCTGGTGACATAACTTCCCAAAATGGTGAGCAAATCTGGTGATAGCCTCTTCTATCATTCCTAGAAAATTCCTCTGTAAAAACGTGCTATGAACGATAGGGCTAAGGTCTAGTCACAGATAAAGGCAAGCAAGTTTTTCATTTACATAGGTGTCTGGTGAGATGTGTAAAAGTTATGGAGGAAGCAGGATTTCCTGCATTCTTGGGCCTTGCCCTTCAAACACTTGACAACTTTAGGAAACTCACTCAAAAGGATTATGTTCATCTCATTCAGCAGCACTGATTATGACTATATTCTCCCATTGAAGAAAGCCAATCCAATTCTACTATGTGGGTGGCTATTTTGAAAAAGCAAAGCTCTCTCTGTTTTTAGTATGAAAGTAAGTTTAGCGCCTGACTAAATACAAAATAAATAGCAACAAAATCAAACTATGTAGATTGCTAAACATTAGGGACATCCTATTAGTGGGCACAATTTGATAATTTAGTTATCACTGTGAAGAGTTTCATTTTCTATGTGGGATAGTCAGACAGGACTTCACAGATGAAGTGACATCTAAGTTCATTTTTAAAAGATGAGTAAGCATTCCCCAGGTGGAAAAGGAGGTGGATGGAGAGCATTCTAGGCAGAGGGAACAGCATTTGCAAAGCAATGTTATAAAAGGGGCTTGACTGTTGACTGAAGCTCAGCATTGGCAGTTGTAGGGAAGTGATGGGAGACGAAGCTGAAGAAGGTTGAGGATTAGGTGGGAAAGGTGTTTATGCCATCCTACATAATTTGGATTTTATCCTGAAAGATGGGTTGTTGGTGGAGTTGGGGGAGGCGGTCAACAAAAATTTTTTAAAAAGTGGTATAGTCCACTTTATTTTTGGTGACAATCTCTGAGCTAATGTGAATAGGATGAACTTTAACAGGAGAAAAGATTGATACTTTGGAGACTAGTTAGGAGCCTTTCAAGGAATACAACTAAGATAATGTCTAAGACTTGCTTTAGACAGGGATGGTGAAGAAGGGGAGGAGGGTTTGAATTCCTGATGGTAAACACTTGCAATCTAAGGGTCTCCAAGTCTTTCACCTCTCAATACAGATAATAATAATAGGCATTAGCTTCCTTTTTTGCTTTTCAAGGGTGATTGTATTAGTTTAGGTAGCTTGAACTTCTGTACTAAACTTCCATATTTCAGTGGTTAATAGAATGGACATTTATTTTTTCCTTATATGAGAGTCCAATGTGTGCATTCAGTGCAGTGATTTGGGGACCCAAATCTTGCTCATGATACTAGAAACATGAAGTTCTCTGCATCCCCCTGACATTGTGGAAGAGAATGAACATAGAGAAGGCACACCCAAGTAGTGACACACCTGGCTTCCATTCACATTCTGTTGGTGAGACAGTCACATTGCTCTATCTGTATACAAAGAGGGGTGGAGTATGCAACCTCTGGGTGGGAGGCCACTTTCCAGTCATATTTCTGTATCATGGAAAGAGAAGCATAGATTTTGCTAAATAGAAATTTCTACTATATTCTGCTCTCTGGCTACAGGTAAGAAAACCTTAACCCCAGAAAACAACCTGAATCTCACCTAGTCACTGTATCCATCTCAAAGTCCAGGTTCTATGGCTGATGCCCACCACCATTCAGTCTGGATATGGCCCCTCATTGTCTAGAAACTTTTGTACTAAAAGGCAAGTTATCGGTCTCCAATATACAGGCATACCTTATTTTTATAGTGCTTTGTTTTACTGTGCTTAACAGATGCTGTGATTTTCACAAATTGAAGGTTTGTGGCAACCCCGCATCAGGCAAGTCTGTCAGCACCATTTTTCCAACAGTGTGCTCACTTCCTGTCTCTGTGTCACATTTTGGTAATTCTCCCAATATATCAAATGTTATTGTTATATAGGATATGGTGATCCATGATCAGTGATATTTGGGGCACCACGAGCTGTGCCCATATAAGATGGTAAACTTAATGGATAAATGTTGTGTGAGTTCCGACTGCTCCCCTGACTGGCTATTCCCACAACTTTCTCCGTCTCCTTGGGCCTCCCGGTTGCCTGCGACACAACAGTATTGAAAATAGGCCAATTAATAACCTTACAATGACCTTTAAGTATCCAAGTGAAAGGAAGAATCGCATGTCTGTCACTTTAAATCAAAAGCTAGAAAGGATTAAGCTTAGTGAGGAAGGCATGTTGAAAGCCAAGATAGGCTGAGAGTTAGTCCTCTTGTTCCAGTTAGCCAAGTTGTGAATGCAAAGGAAAAGTAATTGAAGGAAATTAAAAGTGTTACTCCAATGAATACATGAATGATAATAAAGGAAAAAGAGTCCGATTGCTGATACGGAGAAAGTTTTAGTGGTCTGGATAGATCAAATCAGCCACAACATTCCCTCAACCAAAGCCCAATCCAGAACAAGACCTTAACTGTCTTCAATTCCATGAAGACTGAGAGAAGTGAGGAAGCTACCGAAGAAAAGTTCGAAGCTAGGAGAGGTTGGTTCATAGGTTTAAAAAAACTAGGCCATCTCCATAATATAAAAGTGCAAGGTGGGCCAGCCTCGGTGGCTCATGCCTGTAATCCCAGCATTTTGGGAAGCCAAGACGGGTGGATCACGAGGTCAGGAGTTCAAGACCAGCCCGTCCAACTTGGTGAAACCCCGTGTCTACTAAAAAAATACAAAAAAAATAGCCAGGTGTGGTGGCAGGCACCTGTAATCCTAGCTAATTGGGAGGCTGAGGCAGAGAATTGCTTGAACCTGGGAGGTGGAGTTTGCAGTGAGCCAAGATTGTGCCACTGCACTCCAGCTTGGGTGGCAGAGCAAGACTCTGTGTCAAAACAAACAAACAAACAACAAAGAAAAACAAAGTGCAAGGTGAAGAAACAAGTGTTAGACACGGAAGCTGTAGCAAGTTATCCAAAAGATTTAGCTAAGATTTTTGATGAAGGTGGCTAAAATTAACAATAGATTTTTAAAATTCCTTTAGAGACAGGGTCTCACTCTGTCACCCAGTCTAGAGTGCAGTGGCATAACAACTCACTGCAACCTTGAACTCCTGGGATCATGGGATCCTCCTCCTTCAGCCTTCCAAGTACTTGGGACTACAGGCATGCACCACAGCACCTGGATAATTTTTTTATTAAAAATTTCTTTAATTAAAAAAAGACAGGGTCTCACTATGTTATCCACAACAGATTTTTAATGGAGATGAAACAGGCTTCTGTTGAAAGGTGATGCCATTTAGGCCTTTCCATAGCTAGAGAGGAGAAGTCAATGCCTGGCTTTAAAGCTTCAAAGGACAGGTTTACTCTCTTGGTAGGGGCTGATGTAGCTGATGACCTTAAGTTGAATTCATTGCTTACTTTCTATTCTGAGAATCCTAGGGCCCTTAAGAATTGATGCTAAATTTCCTCTGCCTGTGTTCTAGAAATGGAACAATGAAACCTGAATGACAATGCATTTGTTTACAGCATGGTTTACTGATATTTTAAACCCACCATTGGAACCTACTGCTTAGAAAAAAAATTCTTTTCAAAATATTACTGCTTTTTGACAATGTTTCCCATCATCCAGGAGCTCTGAGGGAGATGCACATGGAGATTAATGTTTTCATGCCTGCTAACACAATATCCACTCTTCAGCTCATGGATCAAGGAATAATTTTGACTTTCAAACCTATTATTTCAGAAATACATTTTATAAGGCTATACCTGCCATACATAGTGATTCCTCTGATAGATCTGGACAAAGTTAGTTGAAAACCTTCTGGAAAGGATTCACAATTCTAGATGCCATTAAGAACATTTGTGATTGATGGGAGGAAGTCAAAATATCAACATTAACAGGAATTTGGCAGAAGTTGATTCTAACCCCCATGGATGACTTTGAGGGATTTAAGACTTCGGTGAAGAAAATAACTGCACATGTGGTGGAGAGAAGTAGAATTAGAAGTAGAGTCAGAAGATATACATGAATTACTGTGACCTCATAAACTTGAGCAGAGAAGGAGTTGCTTCTTATGGATGAGCAAAGAAAGTGGTTTCTTCAGATGGAATCTACTCTTGGTTGAAGACACTGTGAACATTGTTGAAATCACAACAAAGGATTTGGAATATTACACAAACTTAGCTGATAAAACAGAAGCAAGATTTGAGAGGATTAACTCGAATTTGAACAAAGTGCTAGTGTGGTTAAAATGCTGTCAAGTAGCATTGCATGCTACTGAGAAATCTTTTGTGAAAGGAAGACACAACTGTGGCAAACTACATTGTTGTCTTATTTTAAGAAATTGCCACAGCCACCCAAATCGTCAGCAGCTACCACTGAGAACAGTCAGCGGCCATAAACATCAAAGCAAGACCCTCCATTAGCAAAAAGATACAACTCCCTGAAGGCTCAGAGGATTGTTAGCTTTTTTTTCCCAATAGAGTGTTTTAATTAAGGTGTGAACATTTTTAATAGAATAATATAAAATACTACAGTATTTTATAAACATTACCTTTACATGCACTGGGAAACCAAATATTTCTGTAACTTGCCTTATTGAGGTATTTGCTTTATTGCAGTGGTCTGGAACTAAACCTGTAATATCTCTGAGGTGTGCTTGTATAATGATGGATGAAGTTTGGAATCATTGCATTTAAAATTTCCATTTGGAAAAGTGAAGAATGGGAGACATAGATCAGTCATTGACTCATAACATGGAAGAAATCCTACTGGATATTGTTAAAGGACCCCTGTCCTGGCAACAGGGCACATTCCTTCTTTAGACCCTTGTTTACTATCTTGGAAGAAATTCTTTGTTCTTTGTTCTATGTAGTCCAGGCCACCTTCTGGGAAGTTCTTCATTATCCATTATTCTCCATGGCCACATGCAAAATGAGTATTGGGAAGTATACCCTTCCTGGAACTTATAGGGCTTTATAGGCCTCCTTCTTCCCAATCCAAGCCTAGATGCCTGGAGGTGGTTTTAAAGTCATAGGATTTTTTTTTCTTTTTTCTTTTTTGTTAGGCCTGGCTCTTAATTTCTTTGACAATACAATTTCCTCAGAATTTTCATAGGTTACTTATGTATTTGCTTTCTGTCAGTTATACTACTAGCTACAGTGAAAGTTCTTTCCTATTCATAATTTTTGAAGCTGTTTCATTCCTTTGTTCATGTCTTATCCACCCATAAGTGATTATGTTGGGGTCATCTCAAAAATAGGCTTGGGTGGTTAGGTCACTTCATTAATGAGATATTTACTGCAAGGCTGAGTCACTTTGTCGAACTGGGAGGCTATAACGGACTTCTGTTACTCAAAGCTTTTTTCATTGTTATTTCTCACCCTTATCCTCCCTAAAGCAGTGGGCTGTTGCAGCTTTATGAGGTCTTCTGTTTCAATCAATTGTTTTGTAATACTTTGCTACAGGCAGTGAGGAGCAATCACCACACCACACAGTAACATTTTGGCTGTTTGCAGTCTTTTTTTCTGAAGTTATAGACCTGCCTTCTAAGTTCGCACAGTTGTGCCAGAGTATGGCAGGGTCCAGGCATCTTGTCTTCTATATCCCTTTCCTTGCTTGGGGCAATGCCACATAATTAGATTTTTGTAAAGGCAGCACTCCCACCCGCCTAACCTCAAGGTATCAATATTAGGATAATGCTAGCTCATCCTGTAACAAACACCAGAATGTTAGCGATTTGGCATAACAAAAGTGTATTTCTTATTCACATAACAATCAAATGAAGAGTGCGAGAGCACAGAAAAGGCATCACCAGTTCTTAAACATCTTGACTCAGGTGTGACAACAACACTTCTGGTTACATTCCACTGATGAAAACTAGTCAGATACCCCTCTATCTAGATGCCTAGATGAGGGGGCTGGGAGTGGGGGCTGTGAAATGTAATATTTGGCTCAACAGGAACTTCTCAGTGGCAATTCTATAAGGTGAACTATAAATTTAATTAGACAACTAGCCATCCCTGCTGTCGTCATATTTCTTCAAAATAAATTAGGGGGGAAAAGTGTTCGAATTGCATGCACTCACTGGTTAATCCATGTTGTGGCACATCCTTTACCACACTCCTGAAAGGCTCCTCTCAGACCTCTGGGATGTCTTCTTCTGGGACACATCTCTCTTCCTTCTCTAAAGCATCAATCAGTATTATAGTGTTCTCATATATAAAAGACTCTGGCTGAGTGCATTGGGATAAAGGATGGTAATTATAGCGTAGACAAGAAACTAATTGTAATTAAATGTTAGATGTCACTACTCCTAAAAATGCATTTGCCATTTCTCATCACAGGAGTTTTCTCACTGGTCCATGTCTCACTGGGACCCAGGTACCAGCCATTTTCTGGACACTTCACCAACCGTTTTCTAGGTCTCTCTCTTCTTCTGGACACTTCCTCCCATCCCTTCATCCAGAATTTTCCCACTATCCTTTCTCAAGGTGACAATGGATGATTCCAAAAGACAGAGGTAGTTCATTATGCTGAACTGTTTAACTCTTGTTTGCCTCTGACTTGCCCAAGGGCACTTGCCAATAATAGCCAAATAGCCCATTATGTTTTTCTCTGAAATAAGAAAGCAATTCTTTCCCTAGGAGGACTTACTGCTTCTTATACTCTAACTGGCTGGAAATTGTAGCCAGCTTTTTACAAGTGCACATTCAGCTAATATTTATTAAACACTTTTCAGGTGTAAAGTACTCTGCTAGGTCATGAGGTTATACAAACTTAGTCCTTACCCTTGCGAGGCTTATGGTCTGCCTGAAAACAAACATAGAACCCCTAGATCCCTGGCAGTGCTAATTGTAGTGAGTTTGCCCCAGGTCCAAACAATTGATAATTCTTTGTGTTGTGGACATTTTGAAAGGGATGGGGAGTAGCAGCATGCAGGCTGTGGTGTGCAGAATTGGGGAAGTTGAGACATTATGCTGTCATTATTTCCCAGAGATAAATTCTGTACTCTGCTTCTGGTCACTTAGTTATTTTTTGCAGACTCCAGGTCTTAAGCTATGTGGTTCTTTTTACACTTCCCACTCCTATTTTCTAACAGTCAGGAAAAGCCAGTCCTACAAGGAGATCAGCCAGGTATGGGAAAATGGCATCTGGAGAGAATAGACCAAATGACAGATGGCAGTCCCAGTAGACAGGAAGTTAGACTTTCTTCCTAGGGAATGTCCTAGCCGAATATGGTAAGCAGTATCTGGGAACAGGTGATATTTGGAGATTCAGACAGGCAGGCCTGACAGAGACAGGAAGGGTTAGAATGGTCCAGCCCCATAGGCTCAGAATGCTACCGCTGAAAGGGACGTAGAGTTTAGGAAGAAGCCTCTTTTAAGTAGCTAGCAGGTACCTACACAGTTAAGACATCTCCATTCTCAGGAAAACAGGGTGATGTTCACTTTATTAATGAGAGGATTCAGGCACAATGGACAGGACCATTTCTTATGCCATCACCAAAGCACCAATCCCACTTCCCTGAAGTTTCACTGTAGCTTACTAACTGGACTCTTAGTTTTTTATCTTGTCCTCTTTAATTAATTTCCCCCCCCCCCTTTTTTTTTTTTTTTTTTTTTACAAAAAGCAAATCTGATTGTGTCACTCATTTACCTAAAACCCTTAAATGATTTCCCACTTTTCTTAGGATAAGGTCCTAAACCTTCAACTTGGGGGCCACCATATTCCTTCTTCATTTCCCAAAGCATCACTTGTAGAAGGCTGTTGTACATGATGGGCTCTGGTCAGTCTGGCCCCTGTCCGCCAGCACTATCTCAGGCACCACTCATCCCTTGTTTTCTGTTACAATTTCTGGCTTTATTTTAATTCATCTTAAGTGTCCTGAGCTTTCTTGCTAGAGGCCGTCATGCATAGTTACTTGGGATGCTCTCTCTTCCCACTTTCACCTAATAAATTCTTACTCATGTCTCTGAACTCAGGTCAAAAATCACTTGCTCAAAGAAGTCTTCTTGGCTCCCAGAGCACGGAAGGTGTCTCATCATGCTGTCTTCTAGCACCCTGATTCCTTATGGCACTTACCCCAAATCTAACTTTAAATTTTCAGGCATTTACTCATTTAGTATCAGCTTTCTTGCACTAATATCAGCATCTTTTGCAAGAATATAAACTCAGTGAAGGCAGGGATTGCCCCTTTCATGCACTTCTTTATCCACAGCACCTCTCACAACTCCATGCACATAGCAGATGCTTCTTATGTGTTTGTTGAATAAATGAGTAAAGGAATGGATGGAGCTGGGGCCCATGTCAAGTTCTAGGTCATAAAATGGAACCGGGAGCCCAGTTCCCAAGAATTGCTGTTCAGCATAGGGCAGGATAGAACCAGAGCAAGTCTGCCTGATCATGAAGCACCAAACCATGACCGTGCACTATTTACATTCATGAACTCTTTACATTCTTCTTGACAAGGACCAAGATGGTCCTAAAATCCAAGAGGAAATAGAGTTTGTAAGTGGAGGCCCAGGTATACCACTGCTGGGAATAGAAGTAGAAGTAGAAGGTGGTAGAAACACAGTCAAGGCAAAACATGGTGCTTCCAACAGAATTTTTTCTGTCATTCTTATTAAGAACAGAACTTATTTCTTATTTAAGAACAGAACTCAGCCTCATAACTTTACAGGAAAGTTGTCTAGACCAGTGCTTCCCAATAGAACTTGATGTGATGATGGAAATGTTCTATATTTGTACTCTCCAATACAGTAGTCACTAGCCACATGAGCTATCAAATATTTGAAATATAACTTGAGAGACTGAGAAGTAGAATTTTAAATTTATTTAATTTATGTTGAAATAGCCACATGTGACTAGTGGCTACCATGCTACATAGTATATAGATCTAGACTATTATTAGCATGAACTACCTTAAGAAACAGTTTCAAAAGCAGTATGGTTTAAATTTTAGACATATTCATTTACAACCAGTGTTGGCCTCCAGTTTACCATATAAACATGTAAGCAATCTCTGGTGCCCAGTGCCAGTTTGACTTTGATGTGTATCTCCTAGGTACATCCTATTGAAGGGATTTGAATGAACTATCTCTTATTTCTGTCCACTGGCACTGATCTTTATTGAGGGCATTTCTATCTTTAGGCAGGCTGTACAAAATGTGAAGTACTGTACACATGTAGAACACTTCCTCTGTAAGTATCTATGTCATATGACTGTCTCACATCCACTTTTCCCAGGCAGGATTTTTTTTGTACCCTCCCCTCTTCTCTCTTTCTTACTGTTTCCTTTTTTAATGTCTAAGATGACACAGATACAACACTGTGTCCTTTAACAAGTTCCTTTTCTTTTGCATATTGATTTCTTTTCCTTTGTGCTTATTTCCAAAAGCTGTTTTATCAGTTCAGATCCTTAACAACAAAGAAATTAAAAAAAAAAAAACACATACACACAGACCAAAATACAGTTCAAATCATTAACAACAACAACAACAAAATCTCAGAAATGATGATAGATCTTGGCTTGCTGATTAGTACATTTTGGATATTGATCAGATATAATAATTTCAATATCAACATATGAAGAATTTAACATAAGGCATTGCTCTTGGTTTTTCCCAGTTTTCACCTAGATAACATGGTAGTTGCATTTAATCCTTTGAAATTGCCCATTTGTCTGACTCTTGAGTTCTTTGCCCTGCTTTCCACAAATACATAACTTTCCAGTGAGGAAATACCAGAATAACAGTGTGGTGTTTAGAAGGCAAAAATCTGAAATATCATAATAAAGTAACATTTTCAAAGAAAGAGTCTATCTTTACTCCTTTTTCCCTAGTCTGAATAGCTTAGAACAAATGTGCCTCAGGGCTTTCATGCTAAATGTTCCCAGTTCAAAAAATCGTGATTATTAATCAGGCTATCATTAAATATTAAGTTACTTTTGAGATAAATGTCATTTTAAATTTGGAATCCTACTTTTTTTTTTCTAAATCTAAGGAGAGCATTTTCATTAGGCTTTATGGAAAGAGTGCACATAGAAAGCTTAGAAGCTATTAAGAAGCTACTTCTTAAACTTGGCTTCTGGTTTCATTCGAGCCCAGCCAAATAGTTTCCAGAATAATAAACACAATTTGTAAACATCTATATAAAGCTAAAGTAGAACATTATGGTCATCGTTTTTATCTTTTTTTTTAAACTCTGGGGACCTATTTTATTTCAGGCATTTTATAACATTCGGAATACAGTGTTTGATGGGTAGCAGATGCTCAATAAATATTTGTTGAATGAGTTAACAAATTAATAAAACCTCAAAGAGTTTTTAAAATTACAAATGGTGACTAAGGCTATTGAATCCATAAATGCATACTATATTCCACAAAGCCCCATGAATTAAAATATCCATGTCGTTTGCTGGTACTTTATATTAGCTTCTCTTCTTTTACAGCAATATGTTTAAATCAGGGAGAGAGTTTCAACTAGGTGCAGGTTAAATACATATTCAAGTCCATAATGTTATCTGGGCCTACAAAATACATGCTAGAACACAAAACCAAAAGTTCCTGTAATATTCTTTGCAGTGATCCTGTGGGTTTCTTGAGAGCAAAGGGCTACTTTACCCAATTTTGCATCATCCCCCATGCTCAGTATTTAGTGACAGTCAAGTAACATTGTTTTGGAAGGAGGAGATGGAATGAGAGAGGAATAATGGATCTAAATCAGTATTCTTATTTATATTTTATGGTCTTTTTCCATTCTGACCATTATTGGAATAATAGAAATTATAGACTTATGTTGTAGCCAGGAATCATCAATAATAGGTTCAACTCGCCAGTATTTATAGGTTTCACTGGGTATGAGATAGTCAGATTACTCTTGCTTCACATTTTTTTTCTTCCACTGTTTACATTGTGTATTTATATTTGGTGCTCTGCGGTAGCAAAGTCTAATACAAAGAACTGGATTCAGAAGCAGGAGCTTTAGCTACTGGCCCTGATGCTGAAAAGGCCCTGGGAAGATTGTTTAAATCTACCAGTGTTTTTCACCCAGTTAGAGTGGACCCATTCCAACTACTATACATTTTGTATTTTCAACATTTAGAAAGTATTGGTAGGCATCTATTTTGACCATAAATCTTGAATACTAAGACAATTAGCATTACTTCTGAAAGTCACATACTAAAACTTACGTTTAGTTTTAAAAATTCAGAGCTGCCAAAACAGTTGCCAATTCTACCATCTCTATCCATAAGAGAATTGTAATGTGATAGTAAATGTTATACATGTCATTCAGGCCAAGGGGTAGACAAAATATTACAGGAATTATTTGTGGTTCACTCTCACCTTTAGTATCATGCTATTAGGATTGCTCAATATTGATCCCATATTTTTGCTCATTTATTACAGGCATCCAGAATCCTTCAATTCAAAGAAAATTCCCAGTGTCTTATAAAGGTCAAGAGCATGGTCTTTGGATTAAGATAATGCTGGGTTAGAATTCTGGAGGCCGCACCTCCTAGTTGTGTTGTGAGCAAGAGACTTACCTTTCTGAGCCTCAGTTTCTTTACCTGTAAATAAAAGATAATAATACCCACCCCAAGGAGGGATGAGAAATAATGAGAATTCTCACCATGTGAATTAACTGCGATAAGCACAGTGGCTACATATAATAATCACTCAATATTTGGTAGGTGATGAAAGTGATAATCATTAACAAAATTCACAAAGCAAATGAGATCATAACTTTGGCTCTCCTTCAGATACAACTCTAAGAATATCCCTACCTTCTAGGAAATGTAAATTTTACTTATGGGCATTTTGATCTTAAGCTGAAATAAAATCCAAATTGTAAATTTGTGAATCCATCACAATAGCTTATTTTACACAGACATGTTCTTTTATTATAATCCTGACTACATGCAGCTTGCAAAGATGAAAAACAGTGCTTTAAATATCACCATCTCTAAATCCAGAAAAACTAGTTCTTTCCTTGAAGAAAAAAAAAAATGAAAAAACCCATAACAATATTAAAGAAGAATTTTTTAAAGGAAAATAGAATCCATAATTTTACAACCCTTAACCACACTACTCCTTTCAGTGAGAATAACAGCCTTCGTTTATTTTTGAATATTTTCTCCCTTTGTTCATAGTAACATTCTCTGTTATACACTGTTGCAACCATAATTCTTATGATTTTTCCACACTGTTTTTCTCATTGTTTATTTCAAGACTGCATCATCTGGTACAAGTCACGTGAACTCAGGGCTTCAGTTGGTCCATCTGTGGTCCCTAATTTTTACATTTTTATTTTAGAAAATGTTGACGGAAATTGATGAGTTCATGTTCCTCACCAAATGCTTTGATATTTTCTTATCAAATTTTGCTGAATTGTATTTCTAGCAGTAAATTTAACATCCTAAGATTCATAGATGCTAGTAGGTCATCTTGCCCATCTGCCTTTTTTACCATTAATTATTTATTATTGTTGTAGCTTTCCAGTGTTTTACACAACAGAGACACATGGTAGGTTGAGCGAGGGGGCAGGGGTGAGGGAAGGAATATTTATAAAGTGCCATACACAGATGGATGGTTAAAAAATGCTGTTTAATGATCCCCACTAATGACAAGGATGGATGGAAAACATTATTCCCAAGGAATATGGAGATGGTGGTGTCTATAGTTCAGGGAACCTCTTCCCTTTTCTGTCTAATAATGAATAGAAATAATATCTAATAATGAATAGAAAAAAATCAAGCATACAATCGATTGTGACAAAGTTCAATTTTTAAATTAATTCCATAATATCATTGATTTGTTAGAAACTCGTTTTTCATGCTTGAATCTAGAACACAGTGTTTTGAGTATGAGTAGTCAGAGAAAGAAAAAACGGGACCTCCAGTTGATGCTATGCCGAGTGTCCCAAGGTAAATTTTGGAAGCGGTTTGCTTTGAGGCTGAAGGTATGGTATCTTAGTCCTTTGAGGCTATTACTACAGGATATCTTAGACTAGGTAACTTATAAAGAGCAGAAATTTATTTCTCACAGTTCTGGAGGATGGGAAGTTCAAGATCAAGGTGCTGGCAGATTTAGTGTCTGGTGAGGGCCTCTTCCTTAGAGATGGTGTCTTCTTGCTGTGTCAAGGACACAGGCTGCTCTCTGGGGCCTGTTCTGTAGACACTAATCCCATTCATGAGGGCCCTGCTCTCATGACCTAATCACCCCCAAAAGGTCCCACCTCTTAATACCATCAGCTTGGGAAGCAGGATTTCAACATAGGAATTCTGATGGGATGCAAGCATTCAGACCATAGCACATGGCCACCTGTGTATTGTGATTAGAATATACCAGGAAAGACTCTCACCTTTCCCCTCACATGATTTTCCCATCCCAGTTACTGTCCAGCATGTATTTCCATTATTATAGGATTATTCCTTTGAGGCTTCACATGGAAATGCATTCTATTATTTAGAAAGAGAAGAGATCATTGTTGACAGGTATAAGCTTACATTTTGAAGAAAGAAAATGGACTCACTAACTTTGATACGTTCTTCTCTTACTTTTCTTTATTTTTTTAATTGGTGGAAATGCCATCATATTGAAGAGGCCCTCACCAGACATGAAAGCTGAGAAATGGAAAATTCACTTGTATAACATTTTAAACTTAAGAAATTTACCACAGTCAACTTTTTCCTATTCCTCATCAGTCCAGTCGAAGATGTAGATGAGTAGTATTCACACAGAAATCTCACAGAACCATAAAATTGCAGTGACAGAAGGCACTTGAGGGCCATCTTGTCAACCTCCACAGACTAGGAGTTTCTCCTCTGTATACCTGATGGGTGATCACCTGGGTCTACATGAACACTGCCAGGCAGTGGGCCTGGTAGTTTTTTGAGGTAGCACTGTCCATTGTTGGGCAACAATAATTACTAGAGAGTTTTATATATGTACAAATTATTCTCTACCTAGTTCCAGGAAATCCAGCTGTTATTTTTAACCCAGGCCTTGTTAAAGTTGGCAAATAAAGGTCATCAGAACTTTAAATAAATTGGAGGTTATCCATAATAACTGGTAGTATTATATTATGTTAACCAAAATATCTAACAAAACAAAGAAGATACTAGTTCTTTGAAATTTATTACTTATTCATTCACTTCTTGGGGGGTAGTCCACAACATGTGTTAAGCATTCATATTAGGTGACACACTAGCTAGGTACAAAAGATGCAAATATGGATACAGAGATGTTTGTCAATTTTAGTAACTCATGTCAAGTAGATGTTTCCAGGTTTAAGCCCTCATGACAACTTGTACTTTGCTGTTGTTGCTTTTATTAGAATTGTAGTTAGTTGCTTGCGTGTTTGTAGAATATCTGTTTACCTCCATGAGAGTGTAAGCTGCACCATGTCAGAGACTGTGCCTCAAGCAGCATAGGGGTTCATACATATTTGCTGCATGATAAGAAAGGATTCTAATTGAATAGTTATAATGAGAAAAGCATTATAATAGATAAAACAAACTTCTAACCCACTGAAGCAGGAAAGATTAATTCTTTCTGGGAAGGTACTTATTCTTGATCTTGAATAATGAGTAAAAGTTTATTAGGTGGAAAATGCGGAAAAGAACATTTCATACATAGGAGTCATATTGAATTTGGGGAATGGCAGGTAACATGAGGTAGCAGGAATAAGAGGAAACTGAATTTTAAATAAATAAGGAAGGAAATAATTAAACCTGATTATTTACTTTTTTAGTCAACTAATATTTATTGCATGTCACTTGGGACACAATGATGGATAAGATCAGATGTGATCCCTGCCCTCCAGGAACTTAGAATCTAGTGAAGAAGATGGATATTTATCAAATAATCAAAGTAATCATCCCAACAAATATGAAATTGATGTTGTAACAAATGCTACTACAGGTGAAAGGTACCTAGTTCTGTAAGTTCTTACAATAAGAGGATTATTGTATTGTCAAGGAGGTCAGGGGACAATAAGATGTGATCCTTGAGTTGATATCTGAAGGTGAAGAGGGGAAAGAAAGATGTACAAATTCCCTATATATTTGGGAATTTGTACAATTTGTACAAGAGGGAGAATAGCACATTAAATAAATGAAAGAAGGATCTACAACGAGGGAGGGGAGGTGGGGGACAGCAAGGGACATGTAGAAGCACAGAAGTAAGTGAAAGATAGACCTTGCAGTCTTTGTATAGTGTTGTGTCTTTTTTTTTCTTTATTTTATTTTATTTATTTATTTTTTGGAAATGGAGTCCTGCTCTGTTTCCCAGGATGGAGTGCAATGGTGTGATCTCGGCTCACTGCAACCTCCACTACCCAGGTTCAAGCAATTCTCCTGCCTCAGCCTCCTGAGTAGCTGGGATTACAGGCATGCGCTACTACGCCTGGCTAATTTTTGTATTTTTAGTAGAGACAGGGTTTCACCGTGTTTCCCAGGCTGATCTGGCACTCTTGAGCTCAGACGAATCACCTGCCTCAGCCCCCTAAAGTGCTGGGATTACAAATGTGAGCCACCGCACCCAGCCAGTGTTGTGTCTTAATCCTGAGAGCCAGAAAGCCATGGGAGCATCTTCTACAAGAGATGGCGCTGACCTCCTGGTGTTTGGGCTGTAGTGTGCAGAGCTGACTGGAGAGATCCAAGGCAGAAGGAGGTTGTTATCATCAAAACCAGTGCTAGGGAAGCAGAGGTAAGGAAAGAGCAGTTCTGGGAAGTGCACCTCTCTTTGCAAGAACACAATTAAGTTGCCTCACTGCGGCCATTACCCTTTACTGAAACAAACAATATGTAGGAGATAATTCATCTCAACTTGGTGTAGTTTGGATTAGTATTTTGACATGGGGGTAGATTAAGAAATAAAAGGTTTTTAAAACTCTGACTAGAAGGTGAATGGCAAATAATAATGAGGTGGGATTTAATGGAAAGAGACTTTTATAGACAACTAGAGATCTGGGTTCTAGTTCAAGCTCAGCAACTATCAACTGAGGTCAGCCAAGTCATGTGACCTCAGTGAGTCTCAGTTTTAAAAGATGTAAATAAAGAAATTGGACCAGATCATATCTAAACTCCCTTCTGCCACATTCTGTGATTTTAGTCTCAAAACATGGAGGTATATAAAGCATGGTGTAATACTTAAGTCATAGAGACTTCTCAGTATTTGAGCTTTTAATACAGGCACATTACCTATAGCATGTTTGAGTATGGAGAAATAGGAACAGAATGATAATTTAAAGTGTATTTTTACTATGAGACAGAGCCCAACTGAGAAACGGTCCTTGTTCAAGAATATTACTACTAAACATTTCAGACCAATCATTACACGATCTAAAAGTTAATTTTTACTGGAAGAGACCTTACAGATTGTTCAAATCCTATCCAAATTTCATGAAGATTTCCATATTTGGTTTCATAGAGGCTGAGTCTGTCTTATGCCAACCATCCAAATGGAATGTAAAATTTATGTCATTCACCCAAATCGTGGATTGTATCATCCACGTGGAATACCAGGTAGTGACTGAAGTTCGTGATTTATTTTTCAGGATATTACTGGGTGGCCCATGGTTTCCCATTCCTTTCAGTAGTACCAGTAGATTCTCTGTTGGTTGCCTTCCTTATTTTTTTCATCACCTTTCATTTTTATCCCCTTCACTACACTGTGAGTCTGGGAAGACTTGCAAAAGGAAAGATTTAGAAGGACACATCTTGGGTGCCAATGTAAAGGGCACTTTTACCATCATAATAGAAAACCCAGTAGCTGAATAGCTGAATGTGGATATAAAAGTTTGAGCCCTTTTCTGTGTGCCTTTTGAAGCATACTAAAAATTTCCAGCCATCACAATACCTTGTAGTCTATAAAAGGTCCAAGATGCTTTATAATTCAATATTATATTTTTCAGAATAAAGAAGGGTTCTTTTTTTTTCTGGTCAGCTATGTTTTATAAAAGGCCATTTTTCTAAAAACCAAATCTGGTGTTTTATTCTGTAATTTTAGTGAATTTTAGTGAACATATATGTTTAGGGCCTAATTATTTAAATAATTATCCTGATGAAGAAAAATTATATTATGGGTCTAAACAAAATAGTTTATTTATTTATAAATTTGGAGACAGCTATGATATTGAAAGAAGCTCATATTACATATCCTATTTATTACTTGTCTTGTCCCCTTCTTATTGCAACACAATGCTTCCTTTGGCCACTGAAAGGAAAGCTTTTAGGATTTCATCTGAGTGTATCTAAAAAAAGCATCGGTTATATCAAGGATAAAAGTTCTAATTTTTTTTTTTTTTTTGAGACAGAATCTCACTCTGTCACCAGGCTGGAGTAGTGGTGCAGTCTCGACTCACTGCAACCTCTGCCTCCCGGGTTCAAGCAATTTTCCTGCCTCAGCCTCCCAGGTGGTTGGACTACAGGTGTGCACCACCACTCCCAGCTAATTTTTGTATTTTTTGTAGAGATGGGGTTTCACCACTTTGGCCAGGATGGTCTCTATCTCTTGACCTCATGATCTGCCCACCTTGGCCTCCCAAAAAAGTTCTGATTTTTTTTAAAAACCAAGGAGTATATACTTGTCCTAAAGTTAAGGAAGAAATTGATATTAGCAGCCTATGACTGCAGAAAAGAAATGTCACCTTCCACTTTCTGAGGACAAGGACAGCATTTCAGTTATTCCTAGAATTTTATATATTAAAAATAATAAATAGTATGAAATTTATTAAACACTTCTGACCAGGTTCTAAAGTAATGCAGGTTGCAGGTTTGTTGAATTTCTTAGAATAGCTGAAAATTTCCAGGACTTTACTTTAAATATATATACTTTAAATATATACATATTTTATATATATATATATAAATATATACATATGTTTTTAGGTTGTTATAATGTTATTGGTTTTTTATTAGTAAATTTTGGAGGTGCTTTTAAAAATTGCAGCCAACAATGGAATTAAAAAATATACACTGATTTAATCTTCAGCTAACAGTTACGATGCCTTTCTCTTCAGATACCTACTGCAGATCATCTTGTGGTTCTCTGAAATATAGTTTCTACAGAAACTTATTACTTAATGCTGTACATGAAAATTTAAGAAAATGCCTTAGAGCTATGTATGCAGTGATACAGACTTAAAGGTCTCAGAGCTGTTTGTTTGCAGTGCCTGCTCAGCATGTGCTAGCAACACAAAAATGAAATGTTAAACATCACTTACATCTTTAGAAAGGTTTGCTTTTTATCTTCACAGGATCGCACATGTGACTTACCCTGCCTGGCTCCATGAAGGAAGTGTCAAGTGTATGACATAATGCTAGTATTTTTGAGACTACATTAAACCCCACTCCCCCTCCAAACCTGGAGCCTCAAGCTGTAATTAAGATGCCACGATGAGAAAGTTGTGTTTTGTCAGTTTTGGCCCTGAGCGGGTGGCAGCATAATGCCACGCTGCTGTAGAAGCAGGGTGCAGCTGTGCAAAATTCAAATGTTTGTTGTTGTTTATTGTTTACAGAGCCGCTTTTTTTTTTTTTTTTCTAGAAGACTAATGAAGGGATATTGAGTACATTCGCGCTGGCTGACTGATTGTAGCAAGCTTAACTTTCAATTGATTGAATGAGGTGAAATAAATCAACAAACTGCTGAAAGAAAATATTCACTAAGATTTTGCCCTTGACATGAAAACATGTGTTCTGAGGTCTCAAACAAAAGTGTCTTCTGTTTATACTGACAATTTATGTTTATAAATTATTCACAGTTGCATAATATCTACACAATTTAAGCACTGAATTATTGCATTTTATATTACACTTATATACAGAATTGAACTGCATGATTAATTTTATGGGGTAAAAATCATTATGATAGACATAAATTCACTTACAAAAGTATGATGAGAAAATACATCATATCCACTTTAATTACTGAGATTAAAAACGTAAATTTTGCGAACGCTCTAGGGTCGTAAAACACAATACCCTTACCCACAGGGAACTGGCAGACTCATTGCTAGAAGTAAAATTTATATGGCAGAAAAGGACATAAATTTAAAATGAAAAGTTAACGATAGAAAATTAACTAAACACTAAATAAAATAAATGAAACTTTCATGATGTTCTGAAGGTAGTCTGTTTCAAGCCATGATAAATATGAAAGTAAAGGTTCTTAAAATGAAATATGAAAACCATCTTCCTCAAGAAACTAGACATGGAAAATGTTTCATTGACTGTGAAGCAGCATGATAGCTTTATTTCTATCTGAAGTAAGGATGGTGATTGGAGGGCATGGGGAGGTAAAAGGAGCAGAATTGCAGTGAAAGAAAAAAATTAATTATGTGTCATAGGAGATTAAAGAATTTTAGCCATGGACATGCCACCACTTAATGGGTGAAGAAATTAAAGTTCAATTAGCAATTGAGGGCAATGCGGAACTGAGGTGTCCTGAGCCTCAGACAGAGCCCCTTTTATGATTCCATAGACCTCCAACTCTGTTTAGATGTTTTTATCTCCTGGAAGGTATTTTCAGCCCAGGAGGCCTCTATATTAGGATTGGCTACAGTAAACTTAATGAAGTATGTATAAGTCTGAAAAAATATAGTTTGGTTTTGTGCTTGTTTAAGGGGCTGTGAGGATGGAAAGATCTAGGGATCAGGACAGGAAAGGAGGGAAAGCAAAGGAAGAAAGATAGGTAGCATGTGGCATAACAGACATGGGGGAAAGTAAGAGAGAAACCCACAGAAGAAGAAATAGAAGGGAGAAAGGCAAGCAAGCAAGCAAGCAGAAAGGTTCAGTGAGTTTCAAAGGCACTGTTGATCAGGGCTTATGCTCTGCAGCTTGCATTTATTATAGGCTTATTCTGAAGGCTTGATTAACTTTTGGAACACTGTTCACAGCTCTTCAACTGCTCAGGAACTTATGCCTTTGAGCCTGCGCTCTTTATCAGGTAACAAGCAGAACATTCTGCCCAGAGAGAATAAAAAATCTTTTAACCATGGTAACAATAATGAGAGCAGATCATCTTTAAATCTTAAGAAAATCAAATCAACAGGCCGTTTTCTCACCCTTAGTTTCTCTATCCCTGCTATCAAGAAAGGGCATTGAATTTCAGTGTGTCTTTTTTTGCGGGACTTGTAATCAACACTGGATTTCTTATAATAGAAAGTTCTTGATCAGTGAAGAAGATGTTTTGAAATTTAAGTCTTATGACCTCTCTTCACTTGAGACATACACCCTACAAAAAGGAAAATTCACTATACACAATGCACGTGAAATTATTTAAGACAAATAGTGACCTACCAGTGACTATGATATAGCATTTCCTTTTTTAATGACTTCTTCAAAATTGCAAGGCACACCATGCCCTTCACCACAAACAAATGACATATTTGTGTCATTCTGGAGTTAATTCTCTTCCTGGAAAACCTCTTATCTGATATTATAATCAGTTCAAAAATGATTTATCTTCATATTAGCATAAGACATGGTGTTCAAGAAAAGTACATTTATTTTATTTGTATTTGTATTCAAATTCAAACTGCATCAGCTCACAGTTTGTTATTTATGTGGACAATTCGATGATTGATTGTTGAGATGTCAGTGTACCTACAACTAAGTTGTTTAATGGAGACTCCATATTCAGATGAATCACTAGAATTGCCCCATCTCTAATATTTTCAGCTGTTTTTGCCTGCTCCTGATAGTGTTGCTCAATTTTTAACATATATATGGTTCATCATCACCTGAATATAAAATTAGAACATGAACATCAGTGGCACCAAACACAGATGCTATGAGGTGCCTGTTACGTGTAGGTTCAGTGCTCAGTAGAGAAAAGTTTGGACCCACAATCCCAGGCCTTTACTTATAATTCAATGGGAAAGACAGAACATATATGTAAAGAGAAAATTTAAAAGCTAGACTTTGTTTAATAGAAACTAATATAGCTTTAATCTTAGTTTTCTTTCAGTGCTTGGAAACCAAACTTTAGGAAGAAATATGAATATTCTTATTCTATTCAGATATACCTCCTTGTAGTGAGCATTTCACATAAACAATCTCATCTAATCATCATAATACTGTGCATGAAATAGATACCATTGTCTTTATTTTGTAGATTAGAAAATTCAAGCCCAGAGAATTTAAGTTGCTTACTCAGTCATTATAGATATTCTTATTTTTGTAAATATAAGCATTTTTGTCATGTGTGATGAAAGTGTGTGTGTGTGTGTGTGTGTATGCTGAAAATATTCCTGTAACTCTGTAGTTGAAAAAACTCCTGCTGCAAGTATATTTATTGGCCACATTTGAAATAATTCTTATATAGTCCATCTACATTTTTCATTACGTTGTCTTGTATTCATTCAAGAGGATCTTTGGCCTCCAGATGGAGAAATAAATTTAACTTGCAGGATGGAGAAGCCAGGGGCATGCAGAAATTGGTGTGTATCTTAAAAGAGAGTTCTAATTATAAGGACCTCTTAAATCTAATAGTTTTTCCCTTTAGTATAAGCTGTTTACTGTGTGAAACATGATGTTTTATATTAAAGGTGGTATTCTGGATGAATTGCTTGAAGCTCTATGATTTTCTGCAAAAACATTATAGGGGAAGATAACTAAGAAGATGCTTGCTGCTACAGATCAGAATAACAGATCAATAAGAGGGACTACAAGAGCAGTAATACTTTAAAGAATTAGTACACAGGAGAAAAGAGCCGTGAAGCAGAAGAATACACACACATACACACACACACGCACACACACAACACCCACACACGTTCTGATGTATATTATATATACATAACATATAAACACAGATGCATTTTAAATAAGTGATCCCAATAACTCCATGTTTGCATCTTCTGGCCACATAGATTACTTTGGTCAGCTCTCTTGTGGAAAATAATTATGGAATGGATTAACTGTTTAATATTTATTAAACTCCTACACTGTATAAGCACTGTGCTTGGTGATAGGAACATAATAATAGAAAAGATGGTCTTTGTCCTCAGGAGTTCCCAGCATACTATGGGAAAGGTATATTGCAATGGTATGGTGGAAGTTTCATGATCCCACAGCGGGAATATTATGGAGACCTTTCTGGAGGAGGTGAGGTTTGAGCTGAGTCTTGAAAAGCAAGTACTGGTTAGTCAGAAGGAAACAAGAAAGATGTTTCCAGAACACAATATGGAAAGGCCAGGAGCTTGAAAGGGAATGTTGTGTGCAGTCTGGGGTTGCTGGAATATAGTGATGAGGGAAAGATGAAAAGTGAAGGTGGAGAGGAGGCTGGACCTACTAGGACTAACTAGGCTTTAAAGTGCTGGTAGGACTTCAAAAATAAAATTCCAATAATGATGACATTTTGCAGGATTTAAAGCATGTGAGTGGCAAGGTCAAATTTGTGTCTTAGCAGAGCATTCTAATAGCTATGTGGAAAATGGTTTTTAGGTGGACAAAACTCGAGTTTGGGATCCAATTTAAGGCTGTATTAGAAGTGTAGGCAAGGCTGGCCGATTGCTTAAGCTTGGGAATTTCAGACCAGCCTGGGAAATATAGTGAGACCCTGTCTCTAAAAAAAAAAAAAAAAAAAAATTAGCCTGGCATGGTGGTGCAAGCCTGTAGTCCCGGCTACTTGGAAAGCTGAGGTGAGAGGATCACTTGAGCCCGGGAGGCAGAAGTTGCAGTGAGCTGAGATTGTGCCACTGCACTCCAGCCTGGGCTACAGAATGAGACTGTTTAAAAAAAAAAAAAAAGAAAGGAAAAGAAGTCTAGGCAAGTGATGCTGAGGATTCGAACCAGCATTGTGGTAATGGGAACCTTCGTAACAGTGTTGGAGGCATTAAGCAATGGTTAGGAGGTATAATTGGTAAGACTTGGTGCTTATTTGGATGTGGACGGACGGATCAGGACTTCACAGGGTTTTAGTGAGGGTGACTGGGTATGGGATGGGGAAGGCCATAAATCTGAGATGGAGAAGGATCAGGAACTGGTTGGGGAGATTGGCACCTTGGTCAGTTTAGCTTAAGATGTCTGTGGTTTATCTAGAAGGAGTTCATCAGGGCAAGGTGCAGTGGCTCACCCTGTAATCCTAGTACTTTGGAACACTGAGGCAGGTGGATTGCTTGCACCCTGGAGTTCAAGACCAGCCTGGGCAACATGGAGAAACCCCGTCTCTACAAAAAATACAAGAATTAGCCAGGTGTGGTGGTATTTCCCAGGTACCTGGGAGGCTGAGGTGGGAGGATCATCTGAGTCCAGGAGATCAAGGCTGCAATGAGCTGTGATGGTGCCACTGCACTCCAGCCTGGGTCACAGAGAGAGACCCTGTCTCAAAAAAAAGAGTTGATCAAGCACATGGATATTTTAGTCTGCAGCTTGTAAAAGAGGTCTCTCATGACATGTTTGGGAGTTGCCCGCCTATAGGTATATATCATTGAATACACAGCCTCTTCTCTGTAGTACATTGTGTTGTCTTTTCCCCCCTTTCCTATATCCTAAAGGAAAGATGTGTATCTCCAAAACTATCTAGTCGTTAATATTGTACCTTCTGGTTGTATTCAGTCATTAATATTGTACCTTCTGGTTGTAACAACAGAATGATCCCATAGAACAGGAAATACTCTAGGAAAATGCAAGTTACCAAGTGATTGTTGCTTTCTTCCAGCTTTGTCAGTGGAAATGCCTGCCCCAGAAGGATATTGCTTCAGTTGACCTCATTTTTTAAGGATCCTGGCTCTGCAGCTTTGTCCAGTTCAAAATGGCAGAAAAGGCTCCCCCGGGCTTAAACAGGAAGACTTCAAGGTCGACACTTTCTCTTCCTCCAGAGCCTGTGGACATTATCCGGAGCAAAACATGCTCCAGGAGAGTTAAAATCAACGTGGGGGGCCTCAACCACGAAGTCCTGTGGAGAACGCTGGACAGGCTGCCTAGGACGCGCCTGGGGAAGCTTCGAGACTGCAACACACACGAGAGCCTCCTGGAAGTGTGCGATGACTATAATCTGAACGAGAACGAGTATTTCTTTGATCGGCATCCAGGAGCCTTCACTTCCATTTTAAATTTCTACCGGACAGGGAAACTCCATATGATGGAAGAAATGTGTGCACTTTCTTTTGGCCAAGAACTTGATTACTGGGGGATTGATGAGATCTACTTAGAGTCCTGCTGCCAGGCCAGATATCATCAAAAAAAAGAACAAATGAACGAAGAACTGAGGCGAGAGGCAGAGACTATGCGAGAGCGAGAAGGAGAAGAGTTTGATAATACCTGCTGCCCTGATAAAAGGAAGAAACTGTGGGACTTGCTGGAGAAACCTAACTCATCAGTGGCTGCAAAGGTATGAAACCCATGGTATTGCTTGCCTGTGTATGGTCAGAAAAGATGCTACCTACATGCAAGAGAGTATAACTTTTTTTACTGTTTTAGTAACACAGAACAAAGCATGGCTACACAGACAGTGAAAAACTCCTTTCCAAAATCTTATTTAGTCCAATATAGTAATTCATTCTGGTTAATGTCATAAAGTGGCATTACCCTTTCATAAATAATAATTATTTCTGTAGAAAGGGGCATGGGCAACAGAGGATGAAAGAGAGTCCTCGTTTTCCTGGCACTGTATCATGTTGGTGACTTGGAGGTTGAGGAGAAAGCACTAGCTCAGACTCATCAGGCACCGAGTCTTGTGGAAGATGAGGGCCTGATCTCCATCTTAAACAAAGGTAAGGTACTGTCACTGGAAGGAGAGGAGGTACCTCTTAGCCTGGCTCTGTAGAGGTTCAAGGAAAGAGACGAGAGCATGGCCCCAGGTAGCTCAGAGGGCAGGCACCACACACATGAGGAAGGGACTGTTTTACTAAGCTGTGTAAAAAATGAGTCAATGTCCAGAATGCATCCACGTACCCACCTTGTGAGGCCTCCTTTAACAGTGCATGTTTCTGACTGTTGTTGAATTTTTTTTTTTTTTTTTTACAATTGAGGTATTACCATGTCTGAGTTCATAAAGTATTTGCTTAAAATGAAGGCAAATTCATATTTTCCCATTGTGACTGCATATATCCAAATCTCATAGTAAATTTTTTGTCACTAATTCCAGTATGTAGTTCAACTGTGTGATTCTGTTTGTCTAATTTTATCTAGCGCTTTCAAGGTTAGCCCAAACCAATTTCCACTCCATATATTTAGTTCTGTATTGCAGTATGAATGATAAGTAAGAATTCAAAAAGCCATCTTTAGCTGCAGGAGTATAGTATTGACATTTTGTGCATAATGGATGAAAATGGAGTACGGAATGGAGAAGGGAAGAGTGTGTCATTACATGGATTCTTTTGATTATTTACTGTTTTTTCTAATATATTCTCTCTTGTAAATGGTAATGATTTCAGAATTTGTAATAGACCATATGAGATTTTTGACTGGAAATTAAGATTCTACATGATAATCTATAGCACATAAATAATGTAAATAATCAGCTAATGCAGATGATTGTAAAACTGCTTTTTGTTTGGTTTTCTTTCTGGTTGACTTCTAAAGGCATTTTACTTTCCAGCCAGGACATGCACCTAAGTGAAATAAAATGATATCTGTTGTCTATAACAAAGAAATGCTTATTTTGTGGCAAATGGAAGACTTTAGGTTTTTTTGTAGTTTTGGATAAGTTGTTTCCTTTCACTTAACTTGTAAGAAAAAAATAAATGTGCCACATTTGTGGGTTTTGATTGAGAAAGGCTACTGCTGTTTCCAATATCAAGTGTTTAGGTACATACTTGAGTTACTACTAAAAATATGGAGTGAATTTTGAAAATGAATGAGACAGATTCTGGAGTTAAGTGAGTATTGTGGGTGTTAAATGAGTTCTTTCAAGCCTTTAGGCAACTAAGGAATAAATCATTGTTCCATCAAAAGTTCCAGAGAAAGTTAGCCAACTATATAAAAATAAAGCAATTAAGTCAAAGACAATTTGAAAGGTTACTGTAGTTTATTTGTTCATAATGACATTATTAACCTATATCTAAAGTTAAGTACTGTTACAGAAAAAATTTAAGATATATGTATATTTTCCCAAAGAATTTCTCACAAGGATAGAATAAGGTCAATAACCTGATTTCCTACACAAGGTAGTTCATTTAATCTGTAAATTTTAGAAGAAATCGCCGTTTCTTAATCTCTAAGAAGGTAACTATGACCACGGCTCATTACAATAGACCTTTACATATGCATCCAACATATTATTTAAATTTGCTTCAAATTGTGTCTGTATGAATAGACAAGAAATCTACCTACAAACTCTACCCAGCAGCCAAAGACATTGGTTTTGGAAAATTTTATGCAGTTATAAATGGTAAATTTGTTTCCACATTGTTAATCAAGCTAAGTCAATCTTCACTATAAGTTGATTCTTTACTAAATTTCCATACAGGATTTATGTTTGTTTATATGTCTACATTTTTCTTTCTGTTTGAATAGTGAAATATTATGGAAATTATTTACATTTGATTACCTAGTAGTTTAGTGAAATTATTGTTTGTTTGTCTGAGGTTTAGAGCCTTTTAAAAATGGCTCTGTGTAATGTCTTATATAAACCACTACCTTTTCCTGTACTCTTCTGGAGTCCTATAACTTGTTTTTTTTTTTTTCTTTCTGGAGTAATTCTTGGTGAGGGGAGTAATAATGCAGGTATGTGTGGATAGTATTTTCACAACTTAAGAAAAAGTAGTAATATTACAGCTACACTAGGGTGATATTCTAGCCCTCACTATTTACTTTATTGTGTGGGTACATCAGGCTCTTTCCTATGTTGTGAAGCCCTTGTGTAGGAATGCTGGGAACCTTCGTGTTCGTCCTCACTTGCTTAGGAGGTAAGATAGCTTTAAAGCAGAATATCTGTGGACCTTGCCTTTCCAGTTTTTTGCTTATTCAGTATGATAATTTAGTTGAACATATGCTCTATGTGTGCCACACACATGAAAGTAGGTACTTAGACACTCCATTCTTTCCAGAATTTAAAAATGTCCTTAAAATATACTCTTCTCTTTAACTGGGATTTCATATCATTGAAAATATTTGTGTGTTTTTCTCTTTCAGTTTTTGTATAACTTAATAGATTCCTGTAATGAAGAAAGTATAAAAACTATAAGATTATTTGCCAAATCCCTAGTATGGAAGGAAAAATTTGACCCTCTCTATCAGGTGTTACATAACAGGCTAAAATATCTATTCTTTGATATGAAATAAATACTCAGTAATCAGTTAAGCAATAATTGTTCAGCCCATGCTATATGCATCCCCTATGATATAAAAAATTATTACAAGGTCAATTGACCTACTATTTTTTTGTCTTTGGGTATTTCTCTGACAATAACAAGTCAACTCATTTGGAACATGTTCCCTGGTGTCACATAAGGAGCCACTTCTCTTACTTGGATGTTCTGGTGTATTAATACCTGAAAAAAAGCCAAAACGGGGTTTAACAATGTGGTATATCTGAAATATTACATTTAACAAATTAACATTTTTGCACACATATATAAAACCGTGAAATATAATCATGCTATTCAAAACATAATGACGGGGAGAATAGAAATACCCATTTCTTAGTTCTCTGGGATACGGTGTGACTTGGTAATGGGACACAGGTTTATATCTGTATGATGGACTCTGTCTTTTTTGACTCTTGTCAGTGTATGTTGGTGACTGTACATGCCCTCATAGAGAAATAATGTACACAGTTTAATTTGGGGTGGTTTGTGAATGTGTGGCTCAGCTGAATGGGCCCAGGGCATGACTGGAACTACTCCCTGGGTTACTATGACAGGAATTGCTGACTTTAGTGTGCCTTTCATAGGATCGTGCAAGGGGAAGAAAAGGGCTCAACTTGCTGCCAGCTTCTTGGGCAAAAATTGGAATTCAACTTGATCCTGTACCTCTTCCAGGTCATGGCAATTTAGTCAGTCTCTGGACTGGAAACATTTTTCTCTCTTTTCTTTGGCTTCTTCCCAAGTAAACTGCAGTAGCTATTTCCCTGTAAATATTGCTTATAGTGACGTCAGTCTAAAAGGTGTTTAAAAGCATGTTTGAGAAATGGGTCTTGTGGCAGGCAATATTCTCAGCCTTTGGGATGAAACAACAATCAGGAAGTAGCACAGCCCACTTGAGATCTGAAAGAAACTAGACTCATCAGTACCACACAGGGCCCTCACTTTTGGATGTCTTAAGAAGGTCAAGAACAAAGGAAATCATCTGGGTTTCCGGCAAATCCAGGAATCTGGGCTCATGGCTGAGTCCTCTGAGGGAAGACTCCCTCTAAGAGCATAAGTGGATGTGTGTGCTGGGCAGTGCCAGACAACAGGCTGATCTCAGGTGTCAGGTCAGGAAGCTAGAACGTAAGCAGCCCTTATTGGATAAGAACAGCAGGAGGCGAAATCTGCGGAAACACTTTTCTATTCGTCTGAACCAAACAGTGAGAGCACACAGCAGCTTTTTCGGGGCAGCATACAGGTCAAGTGGGGGCATTGTTTAGGACCTGCTTTCCACTCCTAAGTTTCCTCATTTATGCATAGCCACCACTTCCTCCCTCCCTTTCCCCCACTGCTCTTCCCCCTCCTCCTCTCTCTCTCACTCACTCACTCTCTCTCTCTCTCTCTCTCACACACACACACACACACGCATACATGTCTTGTGCCCCTCAGGAACTGGCTTTATTTTAGTTTAAGAAAAGTGGGGAATGATTGACTAGAGAAATATTTCTCCACTTTTTTTCATCAATAGCCCCCTACAGAGAAAAATTAAGTTAAACTGAAAAATGGAGTTCAGAGGGCCACAAATGATGGTACTATGTAAGTTCTTTTATTCCTCCTCACTAGCACCAGTTTTCTCTCCCTGAAAATGCGTGGCACGGAGGGAAGGAGATGACTGTGTTTCTTGCCTGCATCTTATTCCCTGCATACATCCACAGGTCCATTGTTGTTGGCACGGTGCAGCACGGCACCTGAAGGGCCAGGAGACCATAGCCATCCTTGGATCAAGTCGGGAGCTGGTGGTGGCAGATGGGCAGTCTGTGCTTGGAAATTCAGCTCTCTGCAGAGCCAGGAGTCCAAATTATGAGTTTCTTAGATACTGGTACCTGTTTGGTTGCCCTGTTGATAACTCCTTGAGAACTATCTCCCTATTCCAACTACATTAGAGTGTAGGCCTTTCAAGCCACAGAAATAGTAAAAAGAAAATAAATCAAAATAAAACAAAAACTACTGTGTACTTATCAAGGGAGAAAGAATACATAACATTCTCATTCTATTTATAGTGTACGGATCAGTTATTCTAATGCTTTGAATGAAAAATGAAGGAAGGCATTGGAACAGAATCATAAATGATTATCTTTCAGTTCAAGAACAGAACTTACACATGTTATGCTTGTAAGTAGATCCAGCCAAGTGAACAACTTGGGCTGTGTAACACTTTGTTTAGTTTTCTGATGACCATCTTAGTGGTAAGAAAATATAACAATAGGCTTTAAAACCAAAAATGAGCCAAAACCATGAAGTGATGCAGTGTGAACAACACAGAAACCCATCTACATTGAGGCCCCTCTGTGTACCGTGCGGTGCTCTCCTCTGCATTGAGGCACCTCTTTGTACTGAGCAGTACTCTCATTCTCATCTGCAGTGGGCTAATTATTATGCCAGTCACACTGTTTCTTTATTGGTGGTTTACCATTTTCCTTTCTTCCCCTTTCCTCTCTGCATCCCATCTGTACAGATTAAGCTGTTTGTGTTCTTCCAATAACATAGCATGAGAGTTCAGAGATGTTAACAGATGATAGAGTTTAAAAGAACTTGGCCAATCTGCAGAGGTTTAGCTTGAAGATTTGCTTTTCCCTTTCGTAAAGTGTATCATCCATGAAGACTAACAGGTCATAAACCTGAAAGAAATAAGGCATAAGAAAATAAAACAGATAAGATAGAAAACACCATTGGGTTTTGGTTTAAATGTCTCAAATATTATGTTTTTTAGCTGTAGTGATCCCATTTCTAGATCCATGCTTCTCTGCTTTCCCGGAAAGGCTGCCCTGAAAACTCACCACTGTTCAGTTGGCCACGTTTGGTCATGGCAGAGAAGGGCAAGAAAAGAAGAAGAAGAAGTCATAAAAAGCTCACACCCCCACATCCCATTGTAACCTAGGGTGCCATATGTTCTGCTTTTATGGAGATAGTCTTGGCTAATGCCTTTTGTCCATGTCTAATTATTAATAGCATTTCTTTTTACTCTTCAAAGTGTCCCAGTTTGCACAATGAACTAAGTCATCACCTTGCAAGTGAATATTTTTGAAAAAGTAAATTACCCAAGAATCATGCACTTTTTGATTCCTCTTTGCTTCTTGGTTGCATCTGAAGAGGTCTATTCTTAATATCCAAGCAGTTTTTCCATCTCTTTAGAAAACTCATTAGTTTTCATTAATATTAAAAGACATCAGATTCTTTTCAAGCTTTATTTTTTAAACCTCAATAAATACAGTAATTATCATTTTCAGTGTTAAAAAATGAGTTCTTTCTATATTACTTAGTGTTATCACAAAATAGAGTACATCAGCAGTATTTAAATATTCTGGCTCTGAAAATTTATATACACTGCTTTGATTATTAGCAAGTTTGTTTTCTTTATTTCAAGTGAGGAAGTTTGTAAAATAAATGATCTACTCTTTTAGGTAAGCGTAAGTATTGTGAAGGAAGGTTGCAATATTTAACACTGTCCACTTTGGAATACTCTAGAAGGATTTGAATACTGTTTTTGATTAAGTCTTCTTATCTGAGCTTTATCTATCATTAAAAGGAAGAAGAAAAACAAATACTTTCCAAATGCTAAGGGTTTATAAGAAATTTCCCATGGGGCATATACCTTGACTTTAGGTAGCCACCCTGTATTGTTTACTTTTAAGCATTTATGTTCTCTAGTGGAACTTCAATCTGAAAGTCCATCTGATAAGTACACGAAATTGCTTTGATTCCTCAAGGAGATGGTTGGTTATTGTCTTATCCATGTTTATTTATATTGTTACAATAATTTAGCTTCCCCCCATCCCCACCCCAGCATGTTGCAGAGAATCTTATAAGGATTGATACATTGATATATATAGTATATATTGATATACTAATAGTCATACTATCGATTAGCATTGTGATTGTGGTATGGTATAGATACAGCAGTTAGTTATACTGGGACTAAACATGAGAAGATGCTATATTGAATGTCACCGATATTTTCCTTTTTCTTAGCCACTTTTATATTTTATAGAAATATTTGGCATATAATATAAAACAAAATATTCTCTTCCCAGAGATCCTATAGGATTATTTGTTAAGGAGTGTTGAATTAGTCAGTTTTATTGAATATTACATATCACATATAAAATATTAAATATTTTATTGAATGCTAAATATTGCATAAATTGAATCATGAAAACTAAACAGCTTTGGGCACTTTATTAATTTTAATTCCTCTACATTTCCAGTTTGTTCCACAAAAAAGGCAGTCCACTAGAAATACATACACTAATTATTCAAATAAAATTTAAAATAATTCAGAGCAAAAAACAGAACTAGAAGAAACGTATTTTAAATCATCACAGTAACTCTAGAGAATGCTTTGTTTTCCACAAAATGTTTCAAATTATTTAATTAACAAATGACAATCTTATAATGTTTTAGAGTTTGAAATTCATAAACAAAATATGTTCATAATTTTTAAAACTTGCCTTCCTGGCGCTACCTGACATTTTAACTGACCCCAAGTAAGAGCCATTCCTAACTTAGAGACTCTGTCTGTATACCCATTTGAATTGATCATTTGGATAAAGGAAGGTGTTTTCCTTTATCATAATTAACAAAGTTGATTTGAAGAAAAATTGTGATCAAAACATGGTTCTAAAGGAAAAAACAAAACAGCTGCTAAAATACAATTCATGAAATAACCATAGATTACAATAGTTATTTTTGTTTTGAGCATTGAGTTAGCATTGGTGGTTTGATTCTATTTGAGAATAACCCCAGAGTTCCATGGCATTTGGTAATCTGTAATGCCCTGAGGCATAAATCTGCATTATGTATAACGTGAGCTTGGTGTGTAGGAACTAGTGACTTTGAGAGGGAACGAGCTTAGCTGGTCACCCAACGCTGTCCACTCTACTCAATTTGTTTCTTTCTCCCCATTGTTATTTGCACTAGCTCTCGTTAAATGGTACTATATTTATAAGGGAGATTATGTGGCATAGTAGAGATTTATAAAGCTCTCAGGACACATCCCTTATTAAAAATATTCTATCTGGGTATTCTAAGAGGTGGTAGAAGCTTTTTAAGATAGCAGTAAGCTTGGGAATTATTTTTGCCCATTAACAGCCTGTTTGGTCATTAAAATCCTTCCTCCCTCTGCAGGAGGACAGAGAAAGATGACCCCATGCCACACCAGCAAGCTGTTCCACATAGTATGTGGGCATTGGAGGCAAGCTGCACTTACTGTATCTATCAGCAACATCCAGTTCTTAACCTCCTTTCCCAGTGTCTCCTGGACTGTAGTTGATGATCACTTTAGAGTTTATAAGCAGAACGTTGAAGGACTTGAAGAGACTGAGACTTCTCTGCAATTGCTATGTCAGGCTTAACACAAACATAATGAACCTAGAATAAAACAGCTACTTATGGATGAATGAGGAACAGAGACATGTAGTAACTGGCACAGAGGCAGGAAATAGAAAAATAGAAGAGGAAGACATTTGCTTTCATCTCTCTAAAGTTTTTCCAGGAGATACTAGGAACTAACATCAGAATTATACCAGACTTTCCACCTATATAGTATTTATTTATAGGCTGTGTATATATCTAGGTTTAAGTTAACTCCTTAACTAATGCATAAAATGAGTGTATTTTTACACTTAAATCATTTCCTTTAATGTCTTTAGAAAGTTTTAAGTAAAGGAATTCCTCTGGATATTACTAAGGACGGGTACCTGAACCCAACTGATGTTTGTCGTCAAGTTTCTGTGTCTAGGGTGGCTGAAGCTGGTAGCAGCAGCCCTCAGTGAGTGGTACCCAGACAAAGTCTATTGTATGTGCCCGTGTGTGTATGTGTGTGTGTGTGTGTGTGTGTGAGAGAGAGAGAGAGAGAGAGAAAGATGTTACTCTTACATACTACCACCTCTCCATTAGAGTATGTTCTATTATAAAGAACCCACCTGCAGAAAAAGCAATGAACTTCAGCATGTATTTGGCAATTTAGAGTAGATGCAACTTTGTCATCCACATAAGACAGTCAGCCCATTCAGAATACAAACTTTTGTGATAACCTGATAGGGCATGAAAATTCATAGGAAGCGCTCTAAAGGTCCAAGAATAGAAGGAAGAAATATTTTTATTAGTGTCCCAAGATTTTGTTTCAGGACGCTAGAGGTCATTGACACCCTAGATTTCATGCTTTAACTTCTCTCTCATTGAGTCACTCATGATGCAACCACAAGTGTTGAGTGCCACTTTAAATAGCTACTTCAAGCCTATGCCACAGCAGTGCCAAGGACAGCCAAGTCAACCCGGTGCAGCTCCAGATGAGTTTGCTTGGTTGCAGCATCTGTCACTGCAGCCAACCTCAGGATATTTGCACAGGAGAGGAAGAATCCTGGCCTTCAAGTCATCGTTTTAGCTTTAATCAATATACTATCTAGAGCTCAAATTGGAATATTGAAGGGCAGTTGTCCTATCTGATGTCATCTAAGTTCTCAACCAAATGGATTCTTCAAATATAGATTTTGTAAAACACTCAGATTTTAGTTTGAATCTTAGAATTGCATTTGTTTCTGGCAACATTTTATGTAGGACTATCTAACTTGTGCATTCATGTCAGAGCATGTAGTTTTATTCAGGATTTGGTTGAATTAAAAAATAAATCAATGACACTATGAAGAACAACAACAGATTCATGCTGTGATAAATTAGATGTATTTCATTAATACAATGGCAATTTTCTTTCACTTTGGGAAACTAGCAGAGACCCTACATAATATCCTTGAGGTGAGCAACCTGTTCTGTTTCAGAGCATGTTTTAGCTTACAGGCAGAAAAACATTAGTAGGTAATCTTATATTCTGAAAGGTGATAATTTGCCATACTACAGATGGAATGAACTATGTATGCAGTGAAAATATGAAATAGTAGGCCAGAGTCTAGGATAACATGAATTTGCCATTCATATTTGCTATATAAAAAAGCTGACACGCTTTATTATATTTCTTAAAAGAAGAAATATTCTTCTGCAGGTGTGAAAATTATTGTGTTATATAAGTAAAGTTATTGCATTATGAGTAATATTAAAATTCAAAGCAAAAAAAAATCTGCTTTAAGTCCTGGTCTTTATTTTTCAGACTCTAGCTTATGAGCCATTATAAATATTTTAAATTACATGGAATTTACCAAGTGCTAGTCACATACACCTTTCAAAAATAGTTTTGTATACAGATTAGCCTGAGGAAACTTTAAGGCAGTAAACCGTTTTGATAGGCAGATTTTAACAATATATCAAGTGTATTTATGAGCTTAAAGAAATAAATATTATAATTGAAAAAAACTGTTTTGGATTCTTTGTTTACCCGTCTTGGTTATTTGGCAAATGCCAAAGCTTTGATGAGCTTTTCTCCCCTGTTGCACTTTGATGCATACATTTAAAAATAAGTGAGCCTGAAGATCAGATGACAGGCCTTTGCTGTTTATCTGACCTGGCTGTGGTGGCATGGCCTCATGGTGTACTTTCTGTGCAGAAGAGGTTCTCTAAGGCACCATATTGCCACCAATGGGAATTTGGAAAATATCCAGTCATTTTCATTGCAACACGGCCCAAATAAGGAAATGCCTTTCTTCCTTCAGCCATTATTTCATCTCTGCCTGAGGAGGTTCTGTTAATTTCTACATACCTGCTTCTTAGCTCCTGTCCCACTGCCTGCTCTGCTCAGAGCCGCACTGAGCCCCTTGAGAGCCTTCCTCACCTAGGACTGTTTGGGTTATACTTTACTGAACAGCTATTGATTTTCTATTGAATTTCTTTGGCTCCAATCAGACTTCACATTTCTTTTTCATCTGGTTGTAAATCTTTTCATGAGTTGATGTCTACTTAAATTTTCACAAAATTGAATATTGTAAGAGTCTGAATGGAAGAAGCTAGCTCACCCTCCAAATGAATTTCGTTTGGATTTTAACCTATAAAGGAGATGTGTGTTTTTCTTTATCCTAAAGCATTGGAGGCTGAGACAAGGTAGAATTTTCTCTCATCAACTCTTTAAAATCAGCATCTACATAATAATTTTCCTCTCCCTTTGAGAGAAGCTGCTTCTTCACCCACCGTCTGCCCTCCCTTAATCCATGAACTCGGGCTGTGCAAGTTAAGCTGGTTTTACTTTCCGCTTTCTCATAATAGCGTCACTATCCCCAGAGCCTTCTGTTTTGAGCAGAAATTTAACTCTGGGGAAAGAGACTGTTAATTGATACCTAATACAGTAACAGATGCTTTTCACAAGGCTGTATTAGCTTCTGTTTTCAAAGTCCTCTGTGAGGTATGGATACAACTTCCTAGTATCATCAGAATGTTCTTGCAACCCTTACTATATCTTCTTATTCTGAGACCAGTTCTTTTCTAATAATACTGCTTCCTTCCCAACCTGGGGAAGAAAAGGAACTTGTTCCCTGCAGGCCAGGGTCATGAAGTGAAAAGTACTTTCTCACGTCTCCTCAGTGATTAATATGACTTTCTCAAAACAGCAGGAGGGGAGAAATTTATATTTATATTGAGTGTCTGCTATGTGCCATACACTGAGCTTGGTGATTTTTGGTGTTGACTCTACAACTTTTTCTGTAAAGGGTCACAGAGTCACTGTTTTCTGCTCTGTGGGCCATAAGGTTTCTGTTGCAACTCTTCAGCTCTGCTGTTGTGGTGAGAAAGCAACCATGGGCACTATGGAAACCAATGGAAGTAGCTGGATTCCTATACAGCTTGACAGCAGGTGAATTTAGCCCACAGGCCATAGTTTGCCAACCACTACTTTATATCAATCCTATGAGAACACATCATTAATTGTGTTACAGAGATTAGAGAGTTGAAACCCAGAAATATCAAATGTGTGTCGAGTGTCCCACACTAATGCCATATTTGATATTCATACCCAATCTAGCCACAGCCTGGCTTTCCCACAGTTGTATTACTAGTTGTATGTTTCATTCCTTTCCCATCATTGTCCAATATTCTCATCACTTCTTGATATTCACTGAAGGCTTTGGTTTATCACTTAAAATCATCTTATACCCTACCCACTTGCTATCCCACAGGACAAAAGTGAATCATAAATTCCACCCTAGATGTTTCACATTTTGAACTCTGTTAGCATATGGATAAAACTAGTCTGTCTTTGGGATCTTGAATACTATTTGCAACCATGGAGCCCCCTTCCATTTCCCACTAAATCTACACTTTGTCCCTATTGCAAACTCTTTTACCTTTACTTATCCTATTCTTTTTCTACTGAGTTAGGACCACTGGATGCACTGCTGTGATCTAGACTTCGATCATCTCATGCTTGGACTATTGTTGTAAGTCATGAACTGGACATTTTCATTTCATTCCTGGCCTCCCCCCTCAATCCTAATCCATTCTCCATTTAGCCAACAGAATTAAGATATGTCTTTCTTGTGGGCCACTCCTGAATTAAAAACTGCAATGATTCCCCACTGCCTGCAGTCTAGTCCAAACTCCTTAGCAATGCATTTAAGATGCCTCACAACCCTCTTATATTACCACATGCCTTACCACTTCTCAAACACAGTGCCCCAGGTGTTGCAGACTACCAACCATTCCTAGACAGGTTGTTCACTGAACTCAACAGAGTGTTTCCACATGGCTGTATCCATCCAGAAGGGACATCGTTTTTTTCTAGTTTGCACAAATGTGCCTCATATACCAGCTGCAGCCACACCTGCATGCACCTGGCACAGTCACACCCCTATGGCCACCACTACTTCCTTCTCTGTCCTTCTTTCTATCTCAGCTCATATGTCACGCTCCTGTGAGGTCTGTCTGATTCTCTCTCTCACCTGTTTTCCCCTAGTTCTCTCTTCATCTTTGTAATCTCATGATTTTGACTGTGCTGTGTTCAACTGCTCAGCTAGGTTGCAGCATTTGAAGAATCCGACCATGTTTCTTATCTTCAATTACTGATACCTAGCATAGCTCCTGACACATAAAGAACACTGACTGTGCCTCCGAATGGCACAGAAGGGCAGGAATAACAGCAAAACTAAATGTTTCACAGTATTCCTGTTTCTCTGTGAAGACTAAATAGCATAGATAGAGGTTGGGTATCTGATTCTAGCGAGTAGACCTGAGTAATGCTGGGTTTGTTTTCAACAGTTTAAGAAAGCCGAATGTCTTCCTGATTTTAAATGGTTGTACGTTTTCGATATTGGCTGAGAACCACAGATGTGGGTTTTACATTTTTACATTGTATAAACTCTCCATCTAAAATAGCAGTGTAGGCTGCTCTGTATGCCACAGGGTTTATGCAAAGAAAGGAATCAGGTGCTGCTGACAGGCAGGTTTGCAGATGCTTTGCTTTGCTTTGCAAGGGTTGCTCATTTGGTTATCTGAACTGTAGGCTCTGGGAACTATTGTCACAGGTAAAATGTAGCCTTTGTGTGGAGGAGAGCTTGATCTGACCCCCAGGGGATAGGCAGCCCTTCTACCACTGATGGCAGATGGATAGATCACTTATTTAGGTTCAACCATCCACCCTTTACAGGACCTGGGCCCCAAGTGGGGTTTGTGAAGCAGGTTCAAGTGCACTGGTTACCAAATCGTCTGAGTCAAATGAGACAGAACACCCCCACATATAAGTTACATGAAGCAGATTTATTACTTACAGATAGGGAGCAAGGGACAATAGAAACCCGGAAGTCAGGGCAAGCTTCATCCCCCAAGGCTCAGGAAAGCTGCCCAGGGCAGATGGAATCTTGTCTGCATGTGCCCTACTTGCACTGCAGCTGAGGGACAACAGAAGACATCCTGTTCTGGGCTTTAAGAAACTAAAGCTTTGAAAGGCATCCCGTTTCTACACGAGACTGGAATAGAGCCCTAGCTGTTCTGTTCTGGCCAGTCCCTGTTTCAGACGTTGCACTTCCAGCACATTCTATAGTTATTCTAGAGAGCTATAGGCAAGAAAGGGAGGAGTCTGTGTCGGTACAAGGCCACCCAGGGAGCTGTCTCTCAGAGCTATCCTAGTACTCAGGAGAAGTCACAAATGTGGATAAGTCCAGAGTTTGAAACAAGATAGATCTCCGAAATAATGTCTTTTTGTGAGCATTTGAAGATAGTCTGAAACAAATAAGTTCTTTTTAAAACTTGTACGATTTTAGAGACAAGATCTTGCTCTTTTGCTCAGGCTACAGTGCAGTGATGCCATCAGAGCTTGCCGTAACCTCAAACCCCTGGGCTCAAGCAATTCTCCTGCCTCAGCCTCCTGAGTAGCTGGGACTATAGATGAGCACCACCACATCCAACTAACTTTTTAAAATAATTTTTTTTGTAGAGACGAGGTCTTGTAATGTTGCCACCTGGTCTCAAACAGCCTCAAGCAAGCCTCCCATGTAGGCTTCCCAAAGCGCTGGTATTACAGGCATAAGCCACCATGCCCGGCTTTGGAAAAATTAATTCTTAATGGTGTAATGTGAAAAGAGGAAATCAAGAATCTTTATTTTTACTACAAAAGGTAAAAGAATAATAATGGTATCAGCTTGGGGAACTGACTTTCATTGTAATCCAAAAAAAAAAAAATTTCTGGGAACTCTTAAGTTCAGGATTTATATAAATATTAGGTATTCCTTTTTCTTTCTTTTTTTTTCTTTTTTATTATTCTTTAAGTTCCAGGGTACATCTGCACAACATGCAGGTTTGTTACATATGTATACATGTGTCATGTTGGTGTGCTGCACCCAATAACTCGTGATTTACATTAGGTTTATCTCCTAATGCTATCCCTCCCCATTCCCTCCACCCCCAACAGGCCCCAGTGTGTGATGTTCCCCTTCCTGTGTCCAAGTGTTCTCACTGTTCAATTCCCACCTATGAGTGAGAACATGCGGTGTTTGGTTTTCTGTTCTTGTGATAGTTTGCTGAGAGTGATGGTTTCCAGCTGCATCCATGTCCCTACAAAGGACATGAACTCATCCTTTTTTATGGCTGTGTAGTATTCCATGGTGTATATGTGCCACATTTTCTTAATCCAGTCTGGCATTGATGGACATTTGGGTTGGTTCCAAGTCTTTGCTATTGTGAATATTGCTGCAATAAACATATTTGTGCATGTGTCTTTATAGCAGCATGATTTATAATCCTTTGGGTATATACCCAGTAATGGGATGACTGGGTCAAATGGTATTTCTAGTTCTAGATCCTTGAGGAATCACCATATTGTCTTCCACAATGGTTGAACTAGTTTATTGTCCCACCAACAGTGTAAAAGTGTTCCTATTTCGCCACATCCTCTCCAGCACCTGTTGTTTCCTGACTGTTTAATGATTGGCATTCTAACTGGCGTGAGATGGTATCTCATTGTGGTTTTGATTTGCATTTCTCTGACGGCTAGTGATGCTGAGCATTTTTTCATGTGTCTGTTGGCTGCATAAATGTCTTCTTTTGAGAAATGTCTGTACATATCCTTTACCCACTTTTTGCTGGGGTTGTTTGTTGGTTTTTTCTTGTTAATTTGTTTGAGTTCCTTGTAGGTTCTGGATATTAGCCCTTTGTCAGATGAGTAGATTGCAAAAATTTTCTCCCATTCTGTAGGTTGCCTGTTTACTCTGATGGTAGTTTCTTTTGCTGTGCAGAAGCTCTTCAGTTTAATTAGGTCCCATTTGTCATTTTTGGTTTTTGTTGCCATTGCTTTTAGTGTTTTAGACATGAAGTCCTTGCCCATGCCTATGTCCTGAATGGTATTGCCTAGGTTTTCTTCAAGGGTTTTTATAATTTTAGGTCTAACATTTAAGTCTCTAATCCATTTTGAATTAATTTTATATAAGGTGTAAGGAAGGGATCCAGTTTCAGCTTTCTACTTATGGTTAGCCAGTTTTCCCAGCACCAGTTATTAAATAGGGAATCCTTTCCCCATTTCTTGTTTTTGTCAGGTTTGTCAAAGATCAGATGGTTGTAGATGTGTGGTATTATTTCTGAGGGCTCTGTTCTGTTCCATTGGTCTATGTCTCTGTGTTAGTACCAGTACCATGCTGTTTTGGTTACTGTAGCCTTGTAGTATAGTTTGAAGTCAGGTAGCGTGATGCCTCCAGCTTTGTTCTTTTGGCTTAGGACTGTCTTGGCAATGAGGGCTCTTTTTTGGTTCCATATGAACTTTAAAGAAGTTTTTTCCAATTCTGTGAAGAAAGTCATTGGTAGCTTAATGGGGATGGCATTGAATCTATAAATTACCTTGGGCAGTATGGCCATTTTCACGATATTGATTCTTCCTATCTGTGAGCATGGAATGTTCTTCCATTTGTTTGTGTCCTCTTTTATTTCATTGGGCAGTGGTTTGTAGTTCTCCTTGAAGAGGTCCTTCACTTCCCTTGTAAGCTGGATTCCTAAGTATTTTATCCTATTTGAAGCAATTGTGAATGGGAGTTCACCGCGATTTGGCTCTCTGTTCATCTGTTATTGTTGTATAAGAATGCTGGTGACTTTTGTACATTGATTTTGTGTCCTGAGACTTTTCTGAAGTTTCTTATCAGCTTAAGGAGATTTTGGGCTGAGATGATGGGTTTTTCTAAATATACAATCATGTCGTCTGCAAACAGGGACAATTTGACTTCCTCTTTTCCTAATTGAATATCCTTTATTTCTTTCTCCTGCCTGATTGCCCTGGCCAGAACTTCCAACACTATGTTAAATAGGAGTGATGAGAGAGGGCATCCCTGTCTTGTGCCAGTTTTCAAAGGGAATGCCCCAGTTATTGCGCATTCAGTATGATATTGGCTGTGAGTTTGTCATAAATAGCTCTTATTATTTTGAGAGGTGTTCCATCAATACCAAATTTATTGAGAGTTTTTATCATGAAGGGCTGTTGAATTTTCTCAAAGGGCTTTTCTTCATCTATTGAGATAATCATGTGGTTTTTGTCTTTGGTTCTGTTTATATGCTGGATTATGTTTATTGATTTGCATATGTTGAACCAGCCTTGCATCCCAGGGATGAAGCCCACTTGATCATGGTGGATAAGCTTTTTGATGTGCTGCTGGATTGGTTTGCCGAGTATTTTGTGAGGATTTTGCCTTGATGTTCATCAGGGATATTGGTCTAAAATTCTCTTTTTTTGTTGTGTCTCTGCCAGGCTTTGGTATCAGGATGATGTTGGCCTCATAAAATGAGTTATGGAGGATTCCCTCTTTTTTCTATTGATTGGAATAGTTTCAGAAAGAATGGTACCACCTCCTCCTTGTACCTCTGGTAGAATTCAGCTGTGAATCCGTTTGGTCCTGGACTTTTTTTTGGTTGGTATGCTATTAATTATTGCCTCAGTTTCAGAGCCTGTTATTGGTCTCTTCAGGGATTCAATTTCTTCCTGGTTTAGTCTTGGGAGAGTGTATGTGTCCAGGAATTTATCCATTTCTTCTAGATTTTCTAGTTTATTTGCATAGAGGTGTTTATAGTATTCTCTGATGGTAGCTTGTATTTCTGTGGGGTCAGTGGTGATATCCCCTTTATCATTTTTTATTGCGTCTATTTGATTCTTCTGTCTTTTCTTTTTTATTAGTCTTGCTAGCGGTTTATCAATTTTGTTGATCTTTTCAAAAAACCAGCTCCTGGATTCATTGATTTTTGACGGGATTTTTGTGTCTCTATCACCTTCAGTTCTGCTCTGACCTTAGTTATTTCTTGCCTTCTGCTAGGTTTTGAATGTGTTTGCTCTTGCATCTCTAGTTCTTTTAATTGTGATGTTACGGTGTCAATTTTAGATCTCTCCAGCTTTCTCTTGTGGGCATTTAGTGCTATAAATTTCCCGCTACACACTGCTTTAAATGTGTCCCAGAGATTCTGGTATGTTGTATCTTTGTTCTCATTGGTTTCAAAGAACATCTTTATTTCTGCGTTCATTTCATTATGTACCCAGTAGTCATTCAGGAGCAGGTTGTTCAGTTTCCATGTAGTTGAGTGGTTTCGATTGAGTTTCTTAGTCCTGAGTTCTAGTTTGATTGCACTGTGGTCTGAGAGACAGTTTGTTATAATTTCTGTTTTTTTTACATTTGCTGAGGAGTGCTTTACTTCCAACTATGTGGTCAACTTTGGAATAAGTGTGTTGTGGTGCTGAGAAGAATGTATATTCTGTTGATTTGGGATGGAGAGTTCTGTAGATGTCTATTAGGTCTGCTTGGTGCAGACTTGAGTTCAATTCCTGGATATCCTTGTTAACTTTCTGTCTCGTTGATCTGTCTAATGTTGACAGTGGGGTGTTGAAGTCTCCCATTATTATTGTATGGGAGTCTAAGTCTCTTTGTAGGTCTCTAAGGACTTGCTTTATGAATCTAGGTGCTCCTGTATTGGGTGCATATATATTTAGGATAGTTAGCTCTTCCTGTTGAATTGATCCCTTTACCATTATGTAATGGCCTTCTTTGTCTCTTTTGATCTTTGTTGGTTTAAAGTATGTCTTATCAGAGACTAGGATTGCAACCCCTGCCTTTTATTGGTAGATCTTCCTCCAACCCTTTATTTTGAGCCTATGTGTGTCTCTGCACATGAGATGGGTCTCCCGGATACAGCAAATTGATGGGTCTTGACTATCCAATTTGCCAGCCTGTGTCTTTTAATTGGAGCAGTTAACCCATTTACATTTAAGGTTAATGTTGTTATGTGTGAACTTGATCCTGTCATTATGATGTTAGCTGGTTATTTTGCTCGTTAGTTGATGCAGTTTCTTCCTAGCATCGATGATCTTTAGATTTTGGCGTGTTTTTGCAATGGCTGATACCGGTTGTTCCTTTCCATGTTTAGTGCTTCCTTCAGGAGCTCTTGTAGGGCAGGCCTGGTGGTGACAAAATCGCTCAGCATTTGCTCGTCTGTAAAGGATTTTATTTCTCCTTCACTGATGAAACTTAGTTTGGCTGGATATGAAATTCTGGGTTGAAAATTCTTTTATTTAAGAATGTTGAATATTGGCCCCCACTCTCTTCTGGCTTGGAGAGTTTCTGCCGAGAGATCCACTGTTAGTCTGATGGGCTTCCCTTTGTGGGAACCCGACCTTTCTCTCTGGCTGCCTTAACATTTTTTCCTTCATTTCAACTTTGGTGAATCTGACAATTATGTGTCTTGGAGTTGCTCTTCTCGAGGAGTATCTTTATGGTGTTCTCTGTATTTCCTGGATTTGAATGTTGGCCTGTCTTGCTAGGTTGGGGAAGTTCTCCTGGATGATATCCTGCAGAATGTTTTCCAACTTGGTTCCATTTTCCCCGTCACTTTCAGGTACACCAATAAGACATAGATTTGTTCTTTTCACGTAGTTCCATATTTCTTGGAGGCTTTGTTCATTTCTTTTTACTGTTTTTTCTCTAAACTTCTCTTCTCGCTTCATTTCATTCATTTGATCTTCAATCACTGATACCCTTTCTTCCAGTTGATCAAGTCAGTTACTGAAGCTTGTGCATTTGTTATGTAGTGCTCGTGTCATGGTTTTCATCTCTATCAGTTCGTTTATGGACTTCTCTGCATTTGTTATTCTAGTTAAACATTCGTCAAATCTTTTTTCAAGGTTTTTAATTTCTTTGCGCTGCATTCGTAATTCCTCCTTTAGCTCGAAGAAGTTTGATTGTCTGAAATCTTCTTCTCTCAACTTGTCAAAGTCATTCTCCGTCTGGCTTTGTTCCATTGCTGGTGAGGAACTGCGTTCCTTTGGAGGGGGAGAGGCGCTCTGATTTTTAGAATTTCCAGCTTTTCTGTACTGCTTTTTTCCCATCTTTGTGGTTTTATCTACCTTTGGTCTTTGATGATGGTGACGTACAGATGGGGTTTTGGTGTGGATGACCTTTCTGGTTGCTATTTTTCCTTCTAACAGTCAGGACCCTCAGCTGCAGGTCTGTTGGAGTTTGCTCGAGGTCCACTCCAGACCCTGTTTGACTGGGTATGAGCAGCAGAAGCTGCAGAAGAGTGAATATTGCTGAACAGCAAATGTTGCTGTCTGATCGTTCCTCTGGAAGCTTCATCTCAGAGGTGTAACCGGCCATGTGAGGTGTGATGTGTCAGTCTGTCCTTAGTGGGGGATGTCTCCCAGTTAGGCTACTCGGGGGTCAGGGACCCACTTGAGCAGACAATCTGTCCGTTCTCAGATCTCAAACTCCATGCTGGGAAGACCACTATTCTCTTCAAAGCTGTCAGACAGTGACATTTACATCTGCAGAGGTTTCTGCTGCCTTTTGTTTGGCTATGGCTTGTCCCCAGAGGTGGAGTCTACAGAGGCAGTCAGGCCTCCTTGAGGTTCGGTGGCCTCCACCCAGTTCGAGCTTCTGGGCTACTTTGTTTACCTAAGTAAGCCTGAGCAATTGCGGATGCCCCTCCCCCAGCCTTGCTGCTGCCTTGCAGTTAGATCTCAGACTGCTGTGCTGGCAATGAGGGAGGCTCCATGGACATGGGACCCTCCGAGCCAGGTGCAGGATATAATCTCCTGGTGTGCTGTTTGCTAAGACCCTTGGTAAAGCACAGTATTAGGGTGGGAGTGACCCGATTTTCCAGGTGTTGTGTGTCATGGTTTCCCTTGGCTAGGAAAGGGAATTCCCTTCCCCCTTGCACTTCCCGGGTGAGGTGATGCCTCTCCCTGCTTCGGCTCTCGTTCATTGGGCTGCACCCACTGTCCTGTCCCCACTGTCCGACATGCCCCAGTGAAATGAACTCGGTGCCTCAGTTGGAAATGCAGAAATCACCCGTCTTCTTTGTCGCTCAGGCTGGGAGCTGGAGGCTGAAGCTGTTCCTATTCAGCCATCTTCCTTGTTTTTCTAGGCATTCCTTTTTCTCTCAAAAATGCTTTTTATCAGCATGCTACTTGATAATAAAGAATGTTTAATTCAAATATTATTCTGGCATTTCAGACCTTACTGATGGGATTCTCTAATTTAGAAAGAGTCTTAGTCAGTCCCTTTTAAATTCTGACATGTTTCAATTTAATAATTCATAAAATTATTGTTTGAAGGGTTATTTTGTGCATTAGAAACCTTTAAGCCTTATATACATCTTCTAAGAATTTTAATGAGATATTTGCTAAGAGTAAAATTGTTTTCACTTGTTTAAACTTCGACATGATAACTGTTTTTGAGCTTTTAGTAGATTGTATTATAATTTAATTCTTTCAAAATTCTGCAGCAAAAACAGAAAAAAATAAACTGTCATGTTATTTTCAGTACTGCTGTTAATTATTTGTGCACTGATTGGAGGAAAAGCCATCTTTGAAGAAATCATAAGATTTTATAGGAGATGAAATTGATCAATATAAAATGAACAGAAAATGTTCTTTATACTATCATAGACTTGAGTAAACTTTTATTTGGTATAGTATTTAGAATTTCAGAGGAGGGATCTAATTATGCAAATTTTATCAGATAGAGAAAGCTTTGTGAATAAGAGGAATAGAAAAATCAAGTAGCAGGAATAGAAAAATGGTTAGAGTAGAGGAAGAAAGTGTAAACAAAGGCAAAAGGAAAGAAAGGAAGGTGTCCGATGCATGCATGGTATTTTAGGGAAACTGTCGGTGGTAGGAATCAGGCCAAAGGGCCAGGGAGGGCCATGTACTGCCCTGGTTTGAGGCCCACCTGAGAGTCTCCATCCACACAGAAGGGCATAGGTAGATGAGCTTTGGCCTTATAGGTGTCAGCTGCTGGTAGGAAGCAGCTAGGTAGGTGCGCACACAGGTGAGGGGGACAGGCTCTGGGGTAAGACAAACTTGGAATGGAGGCTCACTGTGCCATTTAACCATGTTGGTGACCTCGCTAAGCCTCAGATTCTCAGCTGAATAGTGAAGGGACACTAGTATGTACTGAACACAGTGATTGTGAGGATTAAATGATCTAGTTAGCTGAATCCCTGCTACACACACACAGCTAGCATGCATTATGTTACCATTATTACTCAAACTAATTTATTCTGAACCATCACAAAGAGGGATTTTTTTCCCATAAATATTTATTATTGTTCTGTTGCAATTTGAGTAATCTTATTAGTTTGTGAAGGCCAACATCTGCTTATAGGCAATAAACTATTTTTACCTGATTTTAGAACTAAACCCTTAAAAGGTAGTTAATTAATGTTTATTGACTTGTCCAAATTGTCGTAAACATGATATTTTAGATAAATGGATCATGAAATGCAAATCAAAATTTAAATCTTAAAGAGGCTTTTTTTTTTAAATGCCTTCTGTTAATAGAAAAAAATGAAAATAAAAAAAGAATGAACTGATCATTCCAAAGTTTGCTTACATTATAGCATATGTATTTAAATATTCCATTCTGATGGTAGCTGTCATGTTAATCACTGAAAATAATATAACTGCCTGGAAATTGAGCAGCTATAAATAGTTTTATTCTTGTTCACAAACAGTGCCTTTGCTTTGAAAGAAGGAAGTGATCAGACTATCACTTTGCACTTTCTGGTAGGGCCGATTGGTTCTTATTTCTTATGCAAGTATCTGTTAGGGTATGAAATTGAATACAGATCATTGATCTAAAGCCCTGTCATTGTGATGCATTAACAGTAATATGTCTGATTGCAAATAATTATTTGGCTCAGGAAGAATTGGATTCAATGTAAATATAATCTCGTCTATAAAATCTGTCCATGCTGAACTGCAAGAAGTCTTGAATTTATTCAAATATGCTATAACAACTAGGGAGTAATTCGAATGCCATTATTTATTTTAAAAACAGTTTTTAATTACTAGTTTTTCACAAGGAACCACATTTTCTGAATTTAAGCTTGAAGTGGTACAGTGTTTCTGATATATAAATTTAAATAAAAATTTTCTCATAATCAAAATTTCAGATGTCATAATTAGATTAGCATTTGGTAAATTATCTTCTTGATTAAGAACAAGGTTAGGGAGTGCCTTGGGGCTGGTAGTTCATTTATTACCAGGTCTTAATTCCCCAAATTATTTAAAGCAGTACAGATATGTATAACATGACAGGATAATAAATGACTGAATGGATTGTGGATAGAGAGATAGACAAGATAAGCTAGATAAAAAGACAGACTAGATAGACAGATAGATAGATAGGTGAAAGGAAAATATGGGTAGCAAAATAAAGAGAAAACTGGGAAGACTGGCATATAAAAAATTCATAACACAAGTGCCTATTATAGTTGGTGGGGGAGGATACAGACAGAGTGATTTTTAGTGCTAAAGCAAACAGGAAAACATCAATTAAAAGAACAAAATTCTATATAATGTGTACTTTTCAGGCAGGGCACATGGGCCTTCTGTCACTGGATTCTTTTCTTAATAGGCTCCTCCTACTAAGAGGAGGTGTTTATGGTCAGCTCTTCGGGATGATCATCCATTTATTGAACAAATATTTACTGAGTACCTGCTGCAGTTCTAGATCCCGGGGAGTTCCAGCCTTGAACAGAACACACAGACAAAACTCACCTCCACCACAGAGTTTTCATTCTTGAGGGAGGAGATAGGTAATACACAAAATAAACGAATACGTGTATAACATATTAAAAAGAGGTCAATAATATGGGGTAAAATAAAGCAAGAAATGCAGTCAGGGAGTGCCTGGGGCTGGTAGTTTCATTTCAAATAGGTTTCCCAGGGAAAGCTTCACTGAAGAATATTTGCTTTTGAGCCAACATCTGAATGTTTTCCACCTGGGGAGATTCTGTCCTTCAGGCACATTGGCAATGCCAGGAGACTTCAATTTTCAACTCTGGGGGAGAGGGTGCTAGGAGGCCAGGGCTGCTGAACCTCCCACAGTGCACAGGACAGCCTGCTAGGACCAAAAAGTATCTAGTCCAAAATGTCAGTCGTGCCACTGTTGAGAAGCCCTGGTCTACTGCAAGGAGCAGTGGAGTGATCCTGGGGAAGCGTAGTAGGGCCTCAGCTCAGAGACATCAAAGAAGTCTAGAACCCGTAGGGCCATGAAGCCTCTTAGCAGGGCTTTTGCCTTTTTTCCCTGAAAGATCATGGGAAGCCTGCGCGAGTTCTGAGCAGCAGTGATCTGACTCACGTGGCACCAGGCTCCCCCCAGCTCCTACATTTTACATAGACTTTCACAGGGGGAGAAGGTGAACCTGGAGACTATTGTAATAATTCTGGAGAGAGACTGAATCCCATTAAATGGTAAAACTATATGGAATGAGTGCATTTATTTATTCAATGAAAAATCATCTAGAATATTTACATTTCGTGTCTTTCATCTTAAAACTGGGGTTTATGGGTACATTGTCCTAGATACCCATTTTTTTTAATTATGAGGGAAAAAATGCTATCTTTCGTAATTTAGATTTCAACAGTTGCAGCAATAGAATATCAAAAAACAAACAAACAAACCAAAACCCCAAAATACCTCTTTTTAAAGTAAACCAGTTTAAGAATGCCAGTGGTGGTAGGTTTGTTTTCAGCAATCCTCATAATTATCCTTGTTTAGTGCTGTCAAAAAAAAAAAAAAAAAAGCGTTTAGAGAAAAAGAACATTTAGACAAAAGTAAAACCAGGCACAGACAGATCTAGATACCATTTTAAAGGGCCATTTAAAGAGGATTTTTTTAAAAAGTCAATCAGAGACAGCATATAGACACACATACAAACAGGCAAAGCCAGACAAAGATAAATATGAGGGAATCCATGAACGCGGGGAAAGTTAAAGTCTCAGAAATGCTCTGGACCCTATTTGGCTCTGGAGCTGGGGAGTGAGACTCAGAGCTGACACTCCTAGTGGCCTTTTCTCACCTCTGCTCCTCAGGGCTAGTTCCATTTAAATGAAGGATACAGTCCCTTTTGGTTTTGTTTGATTATGTAACAGAGAAAAAAAAAACTATTTTAAAAAAGTCTTACCTTTTACTGCTTCCCTAACTATAAATAGTAGTCATGATTTATAGGAAGTGAAAAATATTTGTTTTTAAATTTAGACCAAGATTCACCCAATGATAACGTAAACCACTCTCACCTTCCCACCCATGTCCTTGCTGGAACATGGACTATGTATCAGGAAAACCACAGCAAATGTCTTTGTCATCTTGATTTAGTGAGGAAGTACAATATTGTTTCTATTGAATGAAAAAGGCATGGTCTTATACATTTATAATGCTTAAAATCATGGAAAACCCTTTGGTTTTTGCTTTGTGGTTATTTGCTCTTAACAAAAACTACCATCTGGAGCCCAGATTTGGAGTTGCTAAAGATAAAGAAAAAAAAAAATCAGAAACCCTTGCTCCTTTCTCTCTCCCCATCTCTCCCATCTCTCTTGGCTCCCTAGTCCAGATTATCACAAAAAGGTTGAAGTCGTGTGGAGGAGGCCTCTGGAGCCTCACCTTGCTGAACATGGCTCTGGAACTCTGCCAGGGATGTACCCACCTCTGGTGCCGTAGGCTGCTCATCTCTAAGGTAGAGTGGTCATGATTTCTGTCCCATGGAGTCTTGCTGAGGATTGAATGATTTAATACATGTGACATGGCATAGCATAATACCTGGCAAATAGGGAGCACTAAAAAGCGTGGTTTTTTGTTGTTGTTAATTAGTTTCTGTCCCTGGCCAAGTGGCAGACTGCAGGCAAGAGATGCAATAAGCTTTGTACACAATTCCCAACTAACACGGAGGAATTGCAAGGGATTCCCTAGGAATTCTTCGTAATATATGAGTTGATACAATTTTCTTTTGAGAAATTCTCATGCATTTATTTGTTTCTTCTTAACTGCATTTTCTGTGAATATATGTTCATTTCCCCAGTTAGAGCTTAAACCCCTTGAAGGCTTGTTTTATTTTCTTGTTTTATCTTTTCTCTCTCTCTCTCTCTCTGATGCTCAAATTAGTGTTAGAATGTGTTGTAAAGCATTAAGCACATGATCAATAAATGCTTAGTTTTTCAATGCTTTCTTTATATCTTTTTCTAGAGACAGGGTCTCCCTATGTTACTCACGCTGGCCTTGAACTCCTGCCCTCAAGTGATCCTCCTGCTTCAGCCTCCCAAAGTGTTGGGATTATAGGCATGAGCCATGATGCCCAGCGGATGTTTTCCTTAAAGACAGAAGTTGTATGAATGGTGGAAGAAAGAGAAAAACCTAAGATTTTACATATGAGTGATTATGACAAAATATGATTGTTTTGTGACAGAGATCTATTGGTGTTTTTCTGAGCAGGTTTGGAAAATACCTTATTTCAGCCAAATAATGGCAACTGACATTTGTTTGAATTTGTCATTTGATATTTTAAAAATCTATATTTAAAAAAAAAGGAAACTGACAGTTTGAAAGGCAGTGGTTTAAAACATTTAAAAGGGTATGGTATTTCTATCTAGTCAGATCACTTCCAAAAATTAATTGCTATTTCTTATGTTCTCTTTCAGTCTAAGTAGACTCTTATTAGCCCACCAGCATTCCTAAAAAATGATATGGTGATGTTTCTCCATGTGGAGCAGAAAAAATGTCCACACTGCCAGATGCCTTAGGCTTACCAGAATGAATTCCTACAGCATTTCCATTCCTTACCTCTTACTGCAGAACAGAAAAACTTTTATAAAATTGGCCACTTGGAAATCCATGAAGGTGGTTACCCGTGTCAAAACCATTACCATGTGTCAACTCTACTTTGAACAACCTTCTTTGAGGAATGAAAAGATTCCATTTGTAGCCACTTTTTATTGTTGAAGTTTTAGAGTTCCAGGTGATAGTTACATTAGAATTTCTCTATTGTATACAAAAGCTCTAAGATGATTGGATTAGTTCACCAAAAAGACAACAAAATTTATAAATTGAAATCATTTTTGAAACAAACGTGTTAAATGTTTTGTAATTCCTGCACTTAGTCACAGAGGGGGAGAAAAGAAAAGCCTCTCAGTGGAAAAGAACTAAGGAAATTGAAAAGCCTGATAGCCTGATAGTGCAAGAAGGACGTGATGTCTGGGAAACAGACAAGTATTAATTGTCTACCATAATACATTTCATGTTATCGTATTTCAGTCGCACAATAATCCCCTGAGTTGGGTGCTCTCATTCTTACTTTTGAGGATGAAAAACTAAAGCTTAGAGAGATTAAGTAACAAAACCAGGGGCATTTTCAACTTCAAATTCTATTTGGAGTAATTCCATCAGCCATGCTGTCCAGACATTGTAAATGACCCTTGAAAAAAGAAGGAAACTGTAGTCAACAATCCAACCACATCACATTTTTTAAAAGCTACCTCCAGTCCTAGGACCTGGGTCACTTCCAGGGTCATTTATTTAATTTCCTAGCCATCAGGAAGTAAACTCTACAGAATGAATAACATATGATCCTCTCAAAGGTTGCTAGTTATTCTCAAACCTGGTGTTGGCCTCTTTTAATTCTTTATTAAAATATGACCTATGGACAGCAAAGATGAATCTTAAATTTTCTGTTTGACTTTATACTACAGTGCATTGCTGTCAAGAAAGAAACAGTTCTTGAGATTTTTTTTCCTGGAATTTACTCAGTATGTATGGACTGGATAGTGCGGAAGTAACAAATCCTGACTTTGTAACCTTGATGAAACAGGTCATCAAAGCCTGGCTGCTTCAGGACCTTGTTTTTGTTTCCTGGCTTTTCACACTGAATGACAATCCACTTGTCATCCTGTCCACCTCCCGAGGCTGAAAGCTTCTTGAAGACAGGGAATATAGCTCTTAGCTCATGATTTCCAGCTCCTTGTACAGTGACAGCATGGTAGGTTCTCTGTGGATGGTGGCTCAATGAAAGAAGCAGGGAATGACTTTGTTACATCTAAATACACTTATGTAGTCTTAGTCCAAATACTGAAAATGTGGGGCCAATGTAGTCTTAGTCCAAATATTGAAAAGCTGCAGTGGCTCACACCTTTAATTCCAGCACTTTGGGAGGCCAAGGCAGGAGGATCAATCTTTTGAGCCCAGGAGTTTGACAGCAGCCTGGACAACATGGTGAAATGTGGGCTCTACAAAAAGAATACAAAAATTAGATGGGTATGGTGTCCTGTGCCTCTAGTCAGCTACTCAGGAGACTGAGGTGGGAGGATCACTTGAGCTGGGGAGGTTGAGGCTACATTGAGTCATCATGATTACACCACTACACTCTAGCCTGGGCCACAGAGCTAGACCCTGTCTCAAAAACAAAAAACAAAAAAACAGGAAAGAAAAGAAAATGTAAACTCTATAACAGGATGAAACTTTATTTTAAGTCACTTTTTATTTGTTAAAGTTGTTACGGTTATTACATCTAGATTACATGAAGAAAATAGGGTTAAATATTTCTTTATAATTGGGCATGTGTCCATGAGCTGGAGCCAGAGTTAACTTTATAAAATGATTCACTGGAAATCTGAAAGAGAATGGATTTAAATGGCCATTCGCTTTCACGAAAAAATGGTTAATGTTATGCTCCTTGTGCACTGTTTTTGTGGAACACATTTACTGAAAAGCCATTCTCCTGATTTTTGGACTAGAACAGAACTGGCTCTGGAAACACGGTCACATCTCTTAAACCAGAAAGTTCTGTCTTCCTAATACATTTTTACAGTGGCACATTTTAGAGTTTTTGATTTTTATTTTCTAAGTTTTCTTCCAGTCTGAGGATTCTGAGTCTCTCTGGGTTTCATTTCTTTTTTCTTTTTCTTCCTTTTTTTTTTTTTTTTTTTGAGATGGAGTTTTGCTCTTGTTGCCCAGGCTGGAGTGCAATGGCGCGATCTCAACTCACCGCAACCTCCCCCTCCCAGGTTCCAGCGATTCTCCTGCCTCAGCCTCCCGAATAGCTGCGATTACAGGCCTGCACCACCACACCGGCTAATTTTGTATTTTCAGTAGGGACGGGGTTTCTCCATGTTGGTCAGGCCGACGTCGGGTGATCCGCCCACCTCGGTCTCCCGAAGTGCTGATATTACAGGCTTGAGCTACCACGCCCCGCCAGGTTTCTTCACCTTAAGAGAAACTCTTCCATATCACTCATGTATTAAACTTGGACCATGGAACCAACAATATAGCAGCCAACACTTACTGAGTACTTACTCTACAGTAGTCACTGTTGTAAGCACTTTAATGGAATGATTCACTTTGTCTTAATGAGCAAATGAGATTTGTATTTTTTTCATCCTATTTTACAGGTGAGGGAACAGAGGCACAGATAAATTAAGAAACATGGCCTGTCAGGCACGGTGGCCTATGTCTGTATTCCCAGTGCTTTGAGAGGCAAAGGCAGGAAGATTGCTTGAGGCCAGGAGTTTGATACCAAAGACCTAGTGAGACCCTGTCTCTCCAAAAAAAAAGAAAAAAAAAAAAATTAAAAATTAGCCAGACTGTAGTCCTAGCTACTCTGGAGGCTGAGATGGGAGGATTGCTTGAGCCCAGGAGATCAAGGCTGCTGTGAACTATGATGGCACCACTACACTCCAGTTTGGGTGACAGAGCCAGACACCATCGCAAAAACAACAACAAAGCAATAACAACAACAACAACAACAACAAACACGCCCTGAGTCACATAGCTGGTCAGTGGCCTAGCTGGGCATTGAATTCATAGTCCGATACCAGATTCTCTGGGCTGAAACACTGTGCACACTGCTCTGCTCAGGCAGCAGTACAAAACTTGGAGGAAAACATACCAACAAGGAGAGGACAGGCAACCCTGGAATGGACAGGGAGCTCAGCTGAATAGACAGCCCAGGGCCCACACCAACAGTTTATTTCTTGCAGACCAAAAGAGTATGAGGTGACCCTGAACATGTGAGTGTGGATTGCTTCTTCCTCAGAACATATAGAATGGATGATGGCAGATAAATACATTAGTTTAATTCACGTAGAAGGTTTATTTGTAATTTTGGACTGTGTGTCATCTATTGCCTGCTTTGCATCAAAGTTTGTAGTATAGCGAAAACTGTATATTTAGCTTTTCAGCATATGCTCTCCTGTTAGTTCAGTATGTGAATTAGAACAATGCCTCTCAATAGGAGTGGCACTTCTCTGTAAGGAGGCAGTGTGTGTGTCGGGGGATTGTCTCAGTGACTGTGGCACTATCAGTGCTTGGTAGTGGAGACTGGGATAGTCTACCTCCTGCCATGCTTACAGCCATCCCACGGAAGGAGGAGCTGATACACTTCAAAAGCATGTCTAATTATCTAAACCTAGAACCTAATTCTGTTGACATATTTTTTTTTCTCTATATGTTTCTATTTTTATTTTTATTTTATTTTATTTTATTTTATTTTTTATTATTATACTTTAAGTTCTAGGGTACATGTGCATAACGTGCAGGTTTGTTACATATGTATACTTGTGCCATGTTGCTGTGCTGCACCCATCAACTCGTCAGCACCCATCAACTCGTCATTTACATCAGGTATAACTCCCAATGCAATCCCTCCGCCCTCCCCCCTCCCCATAATAGTCCCCGGTGTGTGATGTCCCCCTTCCCAAGTCCAAGTGATCTCATTTAAACCGAGTTTTAGTAAACACTGAATTTTTCAGGAATACAACAAAAGTGTAAATCTAAGAATGATTGTACTTTCTTTTGCTCTGAATTTTATAGGGATGTTCAGTCTTTCTGAGAAATTGCGTATTGCTTGCAACACTGCTCATGTTGTCTGAATCACTAATAACATACATCTGCAGATACTGCTTTCATGGTGATTATACAACTAAGAGCAGGCATGCGACCACTTTATTCTGGTTGTCTAGCCTGAGCATTTACATTCTGGAAATACAGATTACTGTAACTTATTTTCCTTTTATCTCATTTATATTATAGCTCATTAGGCTCTTATAATGATTTTTAAAGTGTATGTGTAGATTATCCACGAATTTCACTAAAGTATAGTAAAAGAGGCCACACAAAATGATGCTTTTCAAAGGAGGTGTTACAAGTGATAGAATTCAGAATTCCTGGGTTCGATTCCATTTGGAGCTGTAGACACCCAGAGTCATTTCACTCTTCAAATTTTTAAAGCAATTTTAACCAGAAGTAATTTAATGACCTGAGAATTACTTCCTTTTTAGGTACCATGTGGTACAGCAAAGATATATATGTATACCATCTACCTGCTTTGTAATTGGTTTGAATTTTACCAAATCCAAAAACAAAGTAAGAATGGAGGTGTCTTCCTGGGATTGTTCTCCTCATTTCCCTGCTGCCTTTTTTTTTTTTTAAGCTCCTCTCTAAAAGAACATTGGAATCAAAAAGGAGCTAATACCATTGAGCAAAAGGGCAAAGTTACTTCTTTTAAAAGAAAAGCTCATTTTTCACCATGGTAACCAGCATATCATATGACATACATGCCACATGGCCTGTGAAATATGAATCCTTTCAGAAATATATTTCTATCAGAGCATAATGAGCTTTCGTATTAGTATAGCAAGGACTAGAATAAGGTGACACCTTAGGTTGATTTGGGTCAAGCCATTCCTATAATGTCTTCTAACAATTGATTTGCAGTTTCCAAGAGGTAACACTACCATTTCATTTTTTAAAATGCTTAATGAAAGTGAACCATAGGCTGTGAACACAAGATGAATGCATTCTACTGAGTTTTAGAAATGGCACGTTCCCATTTCCTGTGTCACAAACAAGCACAAAAATCTGGGACTCATTCGATTTCTCAGGATGTGTATTTGTAGCTGCTTACGTACTCCAGTTAAAACAAAAACAAAAGTTAAAATCGCAGCTAAACATAGTATTACCATAGCCACTGCTTTCTTTCAATTATAGTAGCTAAAACCTCTTTGGTTCTGATTTAAATTTGACATTTGACAAAGGACTAATGAAGGAAAGGAAGAGGAAATCCTTTGATAAGTATGCGTCACACCTTGGGAGAGGTAAAAATGAAAATATTTCACTCGACTTTTAAAAATCCTTTACCCTTTTTGCTTGGAGACACCTTTTGTTCAGTCAGCTCTTTTTTGTTAACTCCTTTGAAAATCTCTTGTAACTGTAGTACTTCCTAAGTGTACTTTCCCAATGCTAAGGCACTTTATATTCAGTTGATCTAGTTTCTTCGGCATTCAGTGGTTTAATAGGTCCCTTAAGGCGCTGTGTAGCTTCAAATCCGATGACTCAAATAAGCACAGATTTCTATAGCTAGACACTGATCTGCTTCTTTCGGGGCATCCAATAGGGTATTAATTGTTTTGGAGCTTAAAGGTTTCTTTATAAATATGTAAATCAGTCTAATATACCTTAATAGTCTGGGACTGAGCTGGAAACTGATGCATGACTAAAAGAAGGTGGACTTCTTCCACAAGTCATAGAAAATCACACCTGCTGTCTACTATGGCAATGAAATTTTATTCTAGTAATCCTAATGGCAAAACCATAGAATTTCATGATGTGTTTAGGTATCAGTGAAGAAAAAGTCAAGAGTTATATATTTCTATTTCTGGATCCCATTCCTCATTCTCCTCAAATTTTCCTGTTCACTAGACCTGAATTCTCAAGATTTTAAGGAGACGATTCAAGAAAGATAAGATTTCTATACATAATAGAGAAAATTCACTGAAGGGTAATCAGGTTACCAATGGATTGAAGATATCGTCATATCTCATTCAACTTTGGATCCTGTGTATGTAGCATGGGTCTCAGTAGATTATTTTGGCTATCATTTTATGCAAAGTTTTTCATTTATAATGTTAGCCTTTTGAATTGTAAGAATAGTATCACTGAGAATAATCTTACATAAGTTTACATAACTAAGAACTAGATAATCTCTTGAAATGAATATTTAGCTACATAAAGTATACATGCAAAACTTAAAGCATAAGAAATTTACATTTTGGCTTAGGAGATTCACATTATTATTGAATTATGCTATGTCCATCTGCTCAAGTACTGGATATATTTAGGCTCTTGTGAGCCAAATTGAAAGATTCAATGGATTATTCATCTGCTTCATGCTTTGATACATAGAAACATAGAAAGAGAGAGTTATCTTCTCTCTTTGTTTCATGATAAGGAAATTGTAAAATCTGTACTTGGGTTAAGAATGACTTTGTGATTTTCCTCTACACTCTAAAAGAGAGAAAATGGAGTTAAATATAGTAGAGTAAGTGCTTGCATTAATGCTAAATTTAAGAATGGCTTTACTTTAACCTAATATCTCAAACTATACATCAGTATATATCCGCGTGTCGTAGGGGTTAGCTGAAAACTATTAAGACTTGGGGTTAAAAAATAGAAATATGATTTAAGGGATAAGAACTATCAACTTTGTGTGTGTGTGTGTGTGTGTGTGTGAATGGTTCATTTCTACATGTAAAGTCTACCTAAAATTATGTTGTCTTTGGGGCTGCTCACAAGTATATTTTTTATGTAAGACATGGCCACATGATTTGCATTGGCCAGTGAAATGTGAATATTGTAGTGGGTGCCACTGCTGGAAAGACACTTCAAGAGTCAGTGTCCAATTTATACATTCCCTTTTTCTTGTCTTGGTGAATATGAATGTGTACATTGAGATGGATCTGCCTTCAGCCAGGCTTTCTCAGTGACTTTGTTAAGTGAACACTCTGAAGGTCCATGCTAGACGTATGTAGTGAGAATCAGAGACGTTTGTGCATTAAGCTTCTGAAAGTTGGGGATTTTTGTTATAGCAGCATAACCTAACCTAATGTAACATACCTTGGCAAAACCGAAAATATCCATACAGATTATTTTTGTTTTGTTTCCCTGAAAAATAATGCAAGTTGGTCTGGTGTAAGCATTTATAAGAGAATCTGAGGGAATAAAAATAAATAAAAGACTTTTTGAATTTGAGCTACTTTGAAATTTGTAGACTTTTATTTTAGGCTTCTTTTTAAAGTTGTCAGAAGAGCAGACAGCATGTAAAAGGAAGTTTGCTTTGATTACATTGAGTATTTGGCATGCCTGATAGTCAGTGGTTGTAATTTAAATTAGAAAACAACGAGTACTATATTTAGTATTCATGGTTGTTTGTTGACATCCTTTAAAGTTTGTGTAATATTTACATTTTAGAAAGATGTACTGAGCCCTAAATATTTGTGTGGAGAGAAGTATTTTAAAGCACAAAAAACTATAAAAGACTTATTAAAAGAGTTTTATTAAATTCTTCAAGCCCTTAAGGTACACTGAATTTTCTTTTGGGAGCTGTAGATACATTATGATGTGTTAGATTATCTCTTTGGTTATGGAAAAGGCAAAAGAAACTGGCTCTGGGGTCTTTAGCAACTGAAGAGAAAAGTGGCAATTCAGTGAAAAGACTGGCTTTTACAGAATGTGTCACTACTGAGGTGAGTATTGAGAAAACTGGTGTATCTAGTTTTCTCTCTTATCTCTGCTTTAATTCCTGGCAACTCTAGGGAAAGAATTTAGAACTGATGTGAGATCCAGACTGGCCTTTGACCTGTTTCCCATTTTGTGATCCTTTAGGAGGCTATGTCAGATATAGGAAGGACCACAGGGAGTAAGGGCCACTTCAAGGGCTGGGTGAATTTCCAATAACCCCTTCTTGATCTGAGCCATAATCTGCTGCCATGGCTGAATTGATTTTGTGTGATCAATTGTTAAGGCCATTTTTTTGTGGCATTTAAAATGATAGAATCTGCTGGGTTATGGTTAATGACTTAAATATTGAACAAACCAGAGTCTGCCAAATGACTTTGCTCTGTTTATTGAGCTCATAGGAAGAACATTTGATTTTTTTTTTTTTCCAGATGGAAAGAAAAAGAAAATTTCTGTGTGGAATGTCAGTTAATACAAACTTTTCACTAAGTTTCTGTGAGGATTTTTTCACTTAACTCTACTCAACAGTAATTAATTGAGCAGATACTATACTAGACACCATAAGGGTAGAAAGATGAGTGAAACTAGCCTCCATCTCAAGGAATTTAGAGTCTACCCGAGGAAATGATAATTTAGTTATATACTTCATCTTGGTATTGCAGATGACTCAGCTCCATTGATATATATGATAGCCTTCAAATGATTTGCAACTGGCAATAAGAAGATAAAGCAAGTTCCTTGATATTAAGAAGTTAAGATGTTTTCAATTTCCAAAAAGTTAAAACTTTACCTCTACCACAAGAAGCAAAGCAATTTGCATCCCCCTCATCCTCAATCCCTGCCACTGAGCATTATTCGAATGGTCCACCCCCTTCTCTGGACCAGTGATGCTTATATCACTAAGATATAAGTCAAATATATAGTCAGATAGAAGAATTGTTAAACTGCTTTAGCTTGTGATGCATAGTCTTGGAGATTTGGTTGGGAAGGTGTGGAGAGGGGGTTGGGGAGTTGACATTTCAGATATATTTTGATATTTAGAGAAACAAGGAAGCAGAATACTTTATTTTGGTAGCTGTAGCCTTGGCTTTACTTTTGGTAATGACCAAAATTACTAGATGAACGTGTCAGTGAAAAAGCTATAAAAATTTCAGCAAGCTCTATGCTCATAACACAGCAGTGCTTTTCCATACCTGAGAATCATTGACTCAGCAGATTGAACTCAGTAAACACGCGTAGTAAAAGAGTACAGATGCCCCTCATTCCTGCCCGACATGTTACTTATAAAAGAGTTTCCTTGGCCAATTGACTTACTCTCTTTTTTTAAAAAAGTATAATAAGCCATTTTAAAGCATTTGAATAATTAGTTTTAAATATTATAGCAGATTCAAAGCATCAAATTAGATTAGGAAAAAATTCCTTAGTGTTCAGACATTAGTCAAAAGTGATGGTTAAAAAACACCTGTCCAACAGAGGAGACAGAAAACAAGAATTGGTACAAGAACAAAAGGCTCAGCAACCTGGGACCACTTAAGGTAAGAGGATTGTTTTTCACAGTTTGAGAGTTCCTGAGGGTCTTGCTGTTTTACAGATCAGCCATGCAGTGTGATCCTGTCACACATTGGAGAACAATCAACATCTTGCCATTAGCAACAACTAACTCCCTAACAGAGCCCTTCCTGTGCTCCTCCCCACCCCCAAGCTTCTTCCTGCCCACCATCATTTCCTACTCTGTTCCAGCCCTTGAACTCACTCACGTAGTCTGCAGGTGCATCGTGTGTCTCTTGCCTCTGAGTCTTTCTGATTGCTAATTCTTGAAATCCTTGCTAATTTCTTTTTTCTTTTTTCTTTTTTTTTTTGAGACAGAGTCTTGCTCTGTCACCCAGGCTGGAGTGGAGTAGTGTGATCTCGGCTCACTGCAACCTCTGCCTCCCAGGTTCAAGCAATTCTTCTGCCTCAGCCTCCCAAGGAGCTGGTACTACAGGCATGCACCACCAAGTCTGGCTAATTTTTGTATTTTTAGTAGAGATGGGGTTTCACCATATTGATGAGGCTGGTCTCGAACTCCTGACCTCGTGATCCACCCACCTCGGCCTCCCAGAGTGGTGGGATTACAGGCATGAGCCACGGCACCTGGCCGTCCTTACTAATTTCTAAACATACTTGAATTCTCACCTCATATGTCACTAGCTCTGAGAAGCCTTCACAGAGCAAGGTGGTCTTGGTCATGTGTTCGCATAACACCCTGTATTCCTGTATCTGGTCCATGCTACATTATATTGCAATTGCTTGTTTAATGGTCTCAAGCAGGGTTAGTGAGCTATGGCTCATGGACCAAACCCAGCTCTCACTTATTTCCGAAAATAAAGTTTTAGTGGAACATAATCATGCTTGTTTCTATGGCTTTTTTCATGGTACAGTGACAGAGTTCACTGGTTGAGACAGACACTGTATGTCACACAAAACCAAAATCTATCTGGACTTTTCCAGAAAAAGCTTCCTGACTCGTGGTCTCAAGAACAAGCAATGTATCTACCATGTTCACCACCGAATCTAATATTTAGCACAGTGTGTGTACCAATAGATGTTCTACATATTTTAAAGGAATTAACTAAAAATAAATACAAAGCAATTGGCCAAGGAAAAATTAAGATAATTAGTCATAATAATTGCACTATTATGTCCTAAGCAATGTCCTAGGCGCTCATGTAACCTTCACAGCAACCCTAGGAAGAAGGCATTATTACACCCAATTTGTAGCTGAGAAACTGAAAGGAAGGTGAATAAATGATTTCTTAAATGTCACCAAGTTTAAATGGCTTACCTGGAGTTTGACCTCAGATTTCCTTTGTAGTAAGGTACTCTGTTGTCAGGAGACTGTATAATATGTCATCAGCAAAGAGCAGCCTCTGGCAGTAGAACGCAAGATTCAAATACTGGGTCTACCGAGTACTACTTTTCTGACCTTATCCAGGAAGTCATTGAATTGCTCTGTTCCTAATTTTCCACAGCTATACAAAGTTGTTTACCCTCTCTGGCCTTTGTCTCCACATATGATAAATGCTTTGATTTTACTGTCTTACTGGAATGCTGTGAAGTTTAAATGAGATACTATACATACAATGTTTGAAGCACTTGGCACATATGAAATAATGAAGACATGCCCATCATTATTATATAAGGCCGCCTCAAAATCTTTACTAATAGCTTCAGAATTTTCAAGAAATTGCATTCTGTTTATAACTTATATTTTACCTAATTTCAAGGAGGATTTTCAGTGCTATTTTGTCTAGTGTTCTATATACTCTGTAAAGGTAAGGAAGTGATTCAAGATATAGCCATATTAAAACAACACGAAGTATTATATCTTATTTTCTGTGATGGGCTAAAAAATCATCTTCCATCATTATTGCCATGAACTTTGGCTACTTTTTGGAGTTTTCCAAATATCACATGTATGATGCCAAATGTGATGCCTGAATCAGCATGTGGTTTACCTCCTAAGGATTTTCATCTGGTTTGTTTTCTGCTGATGTTATTGCCTCTGCTATTGGCCCCAACATTGCGGAAGCACTGGGAAACAGCCAGCCAGCATGCTTCCCCCCTGCCCATATTTTTTTTTTTTTTTTTTTGAGATGGAGTCTTGTTCTGTCGCTAGGCTGGAGTGCAGTGGCACTGTCTCAGCTCACTGCAATGTTCGCTTCCTGTGTTCAAGCGATTCCCCTGCCTCAGCCTCCCAAGTAGCTGGGACTATAGGTGCCTGCCACCGTACTCAGCTAATTTTTTTGTATTTTAGTAGAGACATTAGTAGAGATGGGGTTTTACCATGTTGGCCAGGTTGGTCTCGATCTCCCTACTTCGTGATCTGCCCACCTCAGCCTCCCAAAATGCTGGGATTACAGGCGTTAGTCACCGCACCCAGCCCCATTTTCCCTCTTATAAATAATAGGATCAACCCACTGCATAAAGGAATATGGAAGTCTGGAGTCTACAGCTTTTGGTTTTGTGTTGTTCTTGTTTTCAGATGAAACATCTGCATGTTATCAGGAACCATAAGAAAGTTTCATGAACATTTTAAAAAAATAAAAATATGGCTACTCACTGGAAATATCATTCACCATGCCATTACAGAAATTGATTTTACAGTCTTGCTTCAAATATATCCCAACTTCTTGAAAGTTAAACTTAGCAGAGAGGCAGAGCATTTTATTCATCAAATCATCGTTAGAAGAAGGATTAACTTTATTGGGTACTTGAGTAGAGTTTAGCCATAATGATGTAGTTAAGTTTGTTTTCACTGGTCCCATATGGGAATATTAATTTGTCCTGGATCCAAGGTTCTAGAATTCATCCCTACCTTTATAAGCCAGGAAGTCCCAACCCAAAAATGCTAAAAAAGAAATTAAACAAGTGCTGGTGAGGTTGCAGAGAAAAAGGAATGCTTATATACTGATGGTGGGAGTGTAAATTAGTTCAACCATTGTGTAAAACAGTGGAGTAATTCCTCAAAGACCTAAGAGCAGAAATACCATTCAACCCAGCAATCCCATTACTGGATACATACCCAAAGGAATATAAATCATTCTATAATAAAGACACAGGCATACATACGTTCATTGCAGCATTATTCACAATAGCAAAGACATGGAATCAACCTAAATGCCCATCAATGGTAGACTGGACAAAGAAAATGTGGTATGTATATACCATGGAATACTATATAGCCATAAAAAAGGATGAGATCATGTCCTTTGCAGGAACATGGATGGAGCTGGAGACTATTATCCTTAGCAAACTAACACAGGAACAGAAAATCAAATATCACATGTTCTCATTTGTAAGTGGAAGCTAAATTACGAGAACATGTGGACACATAGAGAGGAACAACAGATACTAGGACCTACCAGTGGGGTAGAGTGTGGGAGGAGGGAGAGGATCAGAAAAAATAACTAATAGGTACTAGTCTTAATATCTGGGTAATGAAATAATCTGTACAGTAGCCCCCCATGACACGAGTTTGTTTATATAACAAACCTGCACATGTGCCTCTGAACTTGAAATAAAAGTAAAAAAAAAAAAATTAAAATGGTAAGTTCTAGTCACAAACAGTTCTGTATTTTGGTCTTAAGATTGTACTGCTACCTGTAAAGAAAGAAAAAAAAAAGGGTATCAGCAAACTTGTTGATCAATTACAAACTTTGTAAATTAAGAGCATTTCATTTAATGTTCTCTTAATTAACCCTAGTTTTAACTCTCAATAGGAGTTGATGCACTTGACTTTCACCATTTGTGTTTATTACATCGGCCTTATATTTGCTAGCAAGGGATTATCAGTAATAAGCATTTTTTTCATGAAATGATTTCAAAGACAAAACTTTAGTAATTAAGTTGTTAATGTACATTCCAGTGGAGTGTATGGGAAATACTGTCATTTTGCCTCATCATTTAGAGAAAGGGGAGAATCATGAACCATCTGAGTTTAGAAAAGGAGGCAAAATTGGAGGCACAGGCCTTTCATCCAGCAGTAATATTGGAAGTTCTGGTTACAAATGTTATTGGTTTCTTTTGGTGGTAATATATACATGAAAAATGAATCTTTAACCCCCTTTATGTGAAGTTTAAATCTTGCATTGATTGCTGGATGGTGGGACACGTTACAACTTGATTGATGACTGAACTTCCACTGTGAAGTGTTTAAGGGGCAAATATTCAGGCAAGATGAGTTGTCACTGTGTTACTGGAAATACATCTATTATCCTGTCAAGGTAAATCTAAACTCTTGAAATAGGTACTAATGTGGTTTCTTGACCTGAGTGGCTTAAAATGCCAGTTCAGTGCAGAACACTCTATCACAAAACAATCCACTGAGAATATCACCTGAGCAGCATTTCAACAAGCCTAAGTGATGTTGGCAGCCAACTAATGAGGACATGAAGTCATGAACTGAAGCTCCACAGGCCTGCACAAATTTACACATGCATTTTAACTTGCTTTGGTCTTCAGAATTGCAACTCAAGTTTGGTCAGCAATCAAGTAGCTGAAGGCTTATACTTCTCTAGACAGGTTCTATTTCTGTTCACTATGTGCCCGGGTTGGGAGTGGGGAGGGCAGTGAGAGGGAAGAAATCCTGGGAAAGCTTTGTTATCATTCCTGAAGGGAACTGTGTTCTATTTAGCTTAGAAGCTTGATTCTTGATACTAATAACTGATATTAGGCAGCTCCAGCCATTCTTAAAATCTATCAAGAGAGAGCAAACCTGAGCATTTAATTCTCAGAACATCAGAATCAGTCACTGAGTGGTCTGCTGTGATTGTACTAGGCTAAATTTGGGGAGGCGGCCTCAAGTTTGTCTTAACTTCTTTTTTTAAGGGTTGCATGATAAAATCAGTAAGTAGAATTTTGCTGCAGATACTACTGAATCATGGCTAGAAGTTTTGCTGCTCTACTAAATTTTAGTCAAAGGAGGACTGTGCATTTTGTATTATTTTAGTGTCTATCATTCTTATCAATATCTGTTCATTTAGCTTTATATAATTTCCATGTGAGAGATTAAATGAGTCATGCTACCTTATTATATAGGCAGACTCCAGTCATTTTTTGCATGAAAGATAGGCACTATCTTTTGCATAGTAAAATGACTGTTGCTGAAGCCAACATATAGTGGCTTCAGCAGTAGCCATCTTATTATGACTCATAATTTTATGGGTTGGGAATTCAGGTAGGACATAGCTTGGCAGTTTTTCAGTTGACCTCCCACTGAAGTCAGCTGGTTGAATTCAGCTGACAGTTGGCTGATGTTTGCTCATGATCCTGACACCTTCATGAGAGTAGCTGGAAGGCTGGGCTTATGTGGGATCATCTCCCTTTCCATGTCATCTCCAAGTCTTTCCATATGATCTCTTCAGTAAGATAGTTTTTCTCCTTGTCAGGGAATTCATGGCCATCTTTAATCTGTCACAAATGAATTAGTCAACTTAGTTTCCTTTGAGGTTAAGCACTGAAAAAAAAAAAAAAGTCAGCATGCCCACTGATGTATACAAACCTAATGTATACTTCATTAATCCCTTACTTTCTACAGCCAGTGAAATTATCATCTTGAGTTGTGCCACTCAAATTTAACCTCTGAACATCTCTTGCATAACCTTCTACCTGGTATCCTTGTCTCCTGCATCCTCCCCAGTACTGCCAAAATCATTATATTAAAACACATCTGTGATTGTGTCACTTCTCATCAATGGCTCCTATTGGTTTATAAAGCAAAGTCCAATAGCCTTAGCCTGGCACACAAGGCCTTCCATCATTTGGCTCCAGTCTTCTTTTTAACCATGACACCCACCATTCTCTTCCCAGCTCACCCCAAACCCCTTTGCTAACTGTCATGTTCCATTGCACTCTGACTATACTGTTTCCCAAATGCAACATGCCTTTGCATGACTGTATACTTAGCAGCTCTCTTCTCCTTGAATATTATCCCTTCTCCCCATGTCTACCTACTAATGTGGCCTATTCACCTTTCAAGGTTCCATTCATATGTCACCTGCCTTGCACTCCCATAACACTCTGCTTACATTATCAATACAGGAGCAGATCACTCTTTTGCTGATACTCATTTCTTGTGTGTCAGAGATGCAGAGCAGAGTGGTCAAGAGCACAGACTCTGAGCCAGATTGTCCCAAAGTGAATCCTGGTTTCACAACTTACTAGCTGTACTGGGTTGATTAGTGTCCTCATCCTTCTAAAACCTCAGAATGTGACTGTATTTGAAAATAGGCTTGTTGCAGATGTCACTAGTTAAGATGAGGTCATACAGGAGTAGGGTGGCCTCTTACTCCAAACTTACTGGTATATCCTTATAAGAAAAACATGCAGAGACAGACATGCACAATGTGAAGAGACACATGGAGAATGCCATACGACCTTAGAGGTAGAAATTGCCATGATGGCATCTACAAGCCAAGGAATGCCAAGGTTTGTGGTGATACCAGAATATTGGAGAAAGATATGGTGTTGATTTTCCCCCAGAGCTTTCAGAGAAAGCTTGGCCCTGCTGACACCCTGATTTTGGACTTCTAGCCTCCAGAACCGTGAGAGAATACATGTTGCTGTTTAAGCCACGTAGTTTGTGGTACATTAATTAATAAATTAATTATGAAATTAATAAATGAGCTGTATGACTTGGAACTAGTTATTCATCCTGTTTGTGTGTTTTCTCATCTGTAAAATTGTCATAACAATCAACCCAACTTCATAGAGTTTTATACACATTAAATGAGTTAAGATGCAGTAACTACTTAGAACACAACCTACACACAATGAATGCTCCCTCTGTACTCTATCACTGATACTTATGTGTATGAATCCTCCCCTAAGGTAGAGATCATGTCCTATTTGGTTTCTATACCTTTTTGAGAAGCATTATGACATAGCAGAAAGAATCAGTGCTCAGAAAAACAAAACCTTGAGATCAAGTTTGGGATGTGGCATTTAAGAGCCACCGTGTGATTTTGAACAACTAAGTTAAATTTGAGCCTCAGTTGCCTTATCTGTAAAATAAACAACTAATGTCAACTTTGCAGTATTCTTGTGGAAATTAAAATTAACATGTATCTGACACATAGTAGGTACTCAAATAATGAGAACTGTATACTCTTCCCCAAAATCACCCAATAAAGTGCCATGAACATACTAGTTGCTCAAAAATGTGTTTTTAATTGGATCATAAATTAATTGTTTTGTACCCATTTAAATTAACATTTTTGGCAGTTCATTCTATATTTTTCTGCAAAGTGTTTTTGTGGTTTTAAATTTTGTGTCCTTCCACTTAGACTCCAAAGGTCATCCCTATCTTGGATTAGAATGCTGAGTTGAAGCGCATGATTTTTTAAAAATGTATCTTTCATTATTTAATGAACTATCCATCAATCATACCTTCTCTTGTGTTTTGTGAAGGAGGAGAAAATGATTTTAACATTCTTGACAAGCTTTCCATGACTGCATCTTGATGCCAAGTTGGTTTTCTCTTGTTCTCATAACTTTATCAGCAGTCTTGCTTAGAATATTTTATTTTGTTCCTGTTGTGCTGTCACTTTGGAGACAGCCAATCAACCTAAGCATGGTTCACCATGGTGTGTGCCACTCAAATATGCAATAAGAAAGTATTTGCAGCACCAGGCTAGAAGATGAAGTTAATTAATAGAAGTAGGCTGTAAAAAGTCACTTGGGGAAAATGTCAGGAAGAAATGCAACGCCCCATCGCACCACTGCTGTGCTCATTACCAAGCCTGACACAGCACAGCTGGGACATGGCGTTAACAATGGTGCCATGGAGGCCTGCTTGCTCCTCGGCAGCTGGTTATGTCTGGGCTACGCTGGGGGCTCCACACTAGACATCATTAGGGGTTTGTAGTGTTGGCTGGCAGCTTTTGATTTTGTTCTTTTAGCCTATTTGTGTCATTACTACCAGCCTGAGACATGAAGATTTTTAACTATGGGGAAAACCGTTGCATGGCTTTAAAGGATTTTCATAGGAGAAAAAAAGAATAGGATTTCATGAGAACCATGTGGTCTTATTAAGACAACTTTCTAAGTCATTACCAAGGAGAGAAAGTCTTTCAACAGTTAGATGTTACAGTTATACAAAGGGCTGTATTTAAGTATTTTTAATCCTATAAAAAGTGCTTCAACCTTTGAAGTTACACACAAAATAATTTAGTCCCAGACCAATTCCATTGGAAATAAATATTCCAAATGAATCTTTTTTCCAATTTCAACTTTGTGAAGGTATGTGGTTCAATAAAGATTCTAATGGTGGCAGGTGAGCATAAATATAGACAAGATGGTAATTAAATAGAATTTATCTTTGTAGGAATATAAAAATCATACTTTTTAGGCTAACTTTTTGATAGAAGCTTCAAAGATGTCACATCCTTAATATCTTCAAAACAAGAGGAATACTAACCTAGCAATTGGAAAAAGGATGAAGAAAATTGACAAATTAATTGAAGAAAAGTAAATTGAAACAATCTACTTTTTCAGTTGTACAGTGACAAAGATTGCAAAGATTTTGAAAAACAGGACTCAAAGCTGGTAAGTATACAGAATACATTCTCTCTCTAAAATAAGTTAAATTGGTATCATTTTCTAGAAAACAATTTAGCAGTATGTTTATGTTCTTTGACCCAGTAGCTTTATTTCTAGGAATTAGTCCTAAGGAATAATAAGAAATTCACAGTATTAGGTGTAAACACTTCTCACAAAATTATTATAATAGGGAAAAACTAGAAACAATTATAGAAGAATGACTAGATAGCAGTGACAAATCCATGGAATTCTGTACACTTTGATGAATATTTAGTGGTATATGTACATACTCATAATCCAAGTAAAAGAAAATACAGAATTTTAGATGGAATATTACACTGTTGTATAACATAATATTTTTTAAAAATGGGAAAATGCATCCAAGTTCTAATTATTATCTCTGCATGGCAGGATAATGGTGATTTGTGATTTTATTGTTATTAACATTTATCATACTAATTAGCAATCATTATTTCACCATCAGAAACAAATGGGCCATTAATTTTTCAGCCTGGAGGCATTAGAGAGAGGTCCTCAGCTCCACATCGCCTGTGGTATTGGACCCTTCGAAGGCAGTTCATTGGCCATTTGGGCCAGCATGTGATTTGCATGAAGGTCTGATAAGCCAAGGAGGAGAGATCATGAATAGTCCGCCAGGACAGGTTCTCACAGAGAAAAAGACCCAAACAAATAGATATCCACCACTTAACTGCTGTGACCTGTGAGCACCAGGAGATGTGGTCTCCCTTGCTGAGGGACAGTAAAAGTTAAGGTGGAAAAGTGTACCTGAAATGAGAACTGGGTTCTAGATTCTAAGACATCATTGCTGGGGAATGAGTGCCTCTTATGGGCTAGAGGCTAGAGAAAAGCTGAGCTTCAGTGTCTGGGAGAGCAGACCTGAGGGACCAGTGTTGAGGACTGAAGTCAGGATCTATGGCCAAGAGTGCAGATTTGGCTAGAGAAAAGAGCAGGGCAAAATGAGTTATAGAGCAGTGGACTGTATTGTGTGTTGATGTAAAGAGGAAAGGTTAAGCACTGGGCACCTGCCTCAAAAATGGGCTGATGTCTCCTGGGTTCCCTTTTGAGTTACTTCCAACACAGTTTTTGAGCACCATGGACAGTGGTAATGCTAAAGAGAATGACACATATCAAAGGCAACCAGAGGGGCAGCAGTATTAGTGTGGGGAGAGGAATGGAGTTGGAGGAACAGGGATGGGGCCATTGGAGAGGCACATTAGAAGCAGAAGGAAGGAGGGTGGGCTTCCTAAAGTAGAAAGGACCATCCTTCTCAAGAATGATTGCAAGGCATGCCAAGGACCCCTTGTTTCAAATGCAGTAGTTTGGGGAAGAGAGATGGAAGGCTGGAAGTTTAGCAATGTATTTATTGGAGATTGAGCTAGAGAATGTAATTGTGTTACTGTTACAGTGACTCATTCTTTACTATTGCATTTCCAGGCTGGCATGTCCCGGCAAATGCAAATATATTGAAATGTATGAAGAGTAATGAGGATAAAACATGTAAGTGTCTCTGTGCCTAACAGTAATACAATAAGCAAGGAAATGTCATTTTGTGATTTATATTTTATGATCTTTTTAGAAAGTGCTTTTTCATCCTCAGACATAGCTATAGAAAATTCTCATCTAGTCTCTAAGATTTTGTCATTTCCATATTGAATGATTGCTTTTAGAAAAAATTTTATTTGTTATAGAGACCCATGTATGCACTTCATTTAGGACTAAAGCAAGTTTGAATAACCATATAAAACATTAGAAATAAACTTAATTTGTCTAACACATTTTGAATATCACATGTTTACTGAAAAAATTAAAATTATAATTATGAAATAAAAGTGACGTATTTAACTGAATTAGTAAACAAAAATACAGAAATTCATTCATCCGCTCATCATTATTAAACATTTATTGACCATCTGCTATACGTCAGGCACTGGTCAAAGAGCCAGCGTTTGAATAGAAACCAAGCTGATAAGATCCTGCCTAATGGAGCATATATTCTCATGGGGGCAAGAGATAGTGATCTGAAAATTTTTCAGATATTGATGAGCTCTTCAGGGATTTCAAAGTACAGTGATGTGATAGAGACTTCTGGGTGGCTCCTCCAGATTTTGAGGTTGAAGAAAGCCCCTTGGAGAAGGAGCCTGCCTTGTGCACATCTGTGGCAGATGTGGCAGATGGGGGTGGGCATTCCCCGTGGAAGTGGACTGGCTGGAATGGGGAGGTGAGAGTGGGCAGAGAGGCAGGTAGAGGCTGGAAACCAGGCAGGGAGAGGAGGCAGGACTTGTTCTGACTGCTGTGGGCAGGCAATGGAGGGGTTAAAACAGAGGCATTATGCTATCTGATTTCTATTTTTTTAAAAAATTACTCTAACCTCTATGTGGAAAGTGGAGTCTAGGGTAGCAAGAGGGAAAACAGAGAACATGTTGGGAGGCTATTGAAATAGGTACATGAGAGGTGCTGATGCCTTGGGTGAGGGCTATGGAACTGGAGACGGAGAAGTAGAGGCTGTAAGTTAGAGATGCCTGTGGGTGTGCTCCTGGAAGCTAGAGAGCAGACACACAGGAAGGAGCTAGCCTCGGGGTACCACCAACGGTGAGGTGTCCAGCAGCGGGAGAGGGACATCAAAGGAAACTGATAAAGAATAGAAACTATAGTGGTGTCTCTCCAAGATGAGAGTAAGAATGTCTCAGAAAGGAAGGACTGAGACATCAGTTCAGCCACGTTTAGGCCACCACTGAGCACATGAATTAACTCGAAACTAGTAGTTAAGAGTACATAGCTTCACAACTTGGCCCAACTTGTGAAGTTTGGGCTTCAGCGGTTATCATATTGATGTCAACCATCCAAAGATCATAAAAGGATGGTTTACGAGGAGGAGTTAAGAGGTTCAAACAAGTGATTTTACTTGATAACTTAACAGTTTAGTGCACTTATGTATAACAAGTAATTTTCTATTATGGAAGTATAATCTTAGGCACGAGTGATATAGTAGGGAGTAGAATTGTTTCATAGACGATTAGAATGAGAAGAAGTATGAGAGGTTATGGTCTAACACCTTTTTCATTTTTAAATATGAGGAAACTGAGACCCAGAGCATTGAAGAGAATTTGTTCAACATCATATAGTAGCTGATGAAATATTCAAAGCTAGAACCTTGGTCCATGTTTCTTAGGTCAAGTATGTCCTTAACACTCACACACACATACACTCTCACAAGTGCATGTAGCACATAGGACAATATAGCAGTAGTTGATAATTATTTGCTTTCAAAAGTGATTTAAGAGTAATGCTGAAAAACAAACTCTCCTGGAGCATTTTCAAGGTTTATTTGATTCATAAAATTTCAGTCAACACTTCTTTTTCAAGAAGTTCCTTTATGAAGTGAGTTACATTTAACCATATAAGAAGAAAAAAATATATTCTTTCTGAATCAAAAAATTAGCCTAATAGATATCTGCATTAGAGTTTATAATTTTCATTAGAGACAAGAGTTTTTTCCACAATAAATATTATTAGTATTTTCTGTTGCCCTGTTATTTGTGCTTGAACATAAGCTAGAGTAGACATAGATAATATCAGATTTGGAATTTACAGCAGAATCTGGTATCAGGCAAAAACACAAAGGAAGAAATATTTAATATTGTATATTATAATGTCAATTAGGATCAACTTAGTATAAGTTTATTTGTAGTTCTTGGAATATTTGTAAAATATTTTAGACTACTGAGCACTATGTTTATGTGTGCACTTATGTAAATCATTTTTCATTAAAGTCCTCAGTCGAATAAAGCATGATCATCTAGACATCTTCAGTGCTGCCACACTGCGCAGACCCAGGACATTATTCCACTGAAGTCCAGCATTCAGGGGCTGCTGTTCACATGGAATATTTTCACAACTCTCCCTGGAGTTGTACAAGTTGCAGCTCTGGCTGTCTTCTTTCTTCTTATATAAAAGATCCTGAAAACCTAAAACAGATTTTTGTTGTACCTACTAAAGTGCAATCACTTAATAATATTTCAAAAGAATTTGGTGACATTTCTGACCGCAGGGATGGGATAAGACAACAGGAAAAGAAAAACTTCAAATCAATGAATAGAAAAGGATTAGAGCAGGGAGTTGTTGGAGAGAAGAGAAAAGATAATGACTTTTAAAGCTCTCCAAATCACATCTCTTGAAAAGTAGATGTTGTACTGAAATATAATCCCCTCAGCATCAAGGGTTTAACATTCGAGTGTTCCTACCTAAATCAGTGGGATTTGTTCCTCCAACT